>NC_132900.1:24008955-24073955 GCF_030463535.1 Salminus brasiliensis
TTGCTTGTTACCCTTTGCCTTTAAGATGTCAGTCTTGACACACCTGAGCCAGCACATGATGTTAATTATTTAATGAGCTGAATCGGGTGTTCTGGATGAGGGAAAACATCGACTTGTAGAATACAGGGTCCCCAGCACGGTAATGACTTGTATTGAATGAGATTGTAAAGGTTGTTACAGCATGCCTAATTACCCAGAAGGTGACATCAGACAGAGATAGAGAGAGAGAGAGAAAGTGTGTGACAGTAGTGAGAGAGATGTATTTTCAGGGTGTGTGTGTGTTTATCCTTGCTGTAAGCATGGGCTTTGTTGCCGCAGGAGGCCTGGGTGCGTACGGTTCTGACAGTGAGGAAGACGAGCGCAGCGCCAGGGGCTCAGAGTCATCTGACACAGACGAGGAGGAGCTCCGGCACCGCATTCGCCAGAAACAGGATGCCTTCCGCCGTAAAGAGCGTGAATTGCAGCAGCAGGAAAGACAGACTCTGGAGGCACATGCTAACACAGGTGCACACACACACTCACTTTTACACACTAGCTTATTCCTCACCAGTTACCATGGGTTTCAAACCATGTGGAGGTGTTCAGTAATCTAATCTAATAGACTAGGTTGTGGTTTTGAACATTATGAAATTATGAAATTGTAGTAAACATTGCATACTCTGACGTCTTACAGTGGTGGTGAATGGAACCAGGCGTCGCCATGACAACACAAATATAGCTATTTTATCTAATATCCAAACCCACCAGGTTTTATATGGAATGTTAATGATGGTAAAATAGCAGCACATATAGATTTAGATTTACTTTTTCTTATTTAGTTCAGACATCTGGTTCCATTGACCACCACTATGAACGACTCTGCCTTGGTATGGTTCTTTAGAACAGAGCATTTGATAGTATAGAAATATTAGTTGTGTTCTCAGTTTCTGGGTGAGTGTCATAGTGTGCGTGTGTGTGTGTGTGTTGCAGAAGCAGCGAGTGGAGGAAGCAGGGAAAGAGAGACTTACGAGGTCGAACAGTCAGAGCCCAAACACAAACCAGAAGTGAGGGATAGGGAGGCTGAGTCTTTGACAGAGCGCCGCAGGTCACGTAGTGAGGTTGAGGTCAGCGAGGTCAAGAGGTCAGGGCCAGGAAAGGAGCGCGTGGGCCGTGGCAGTGAAAGTGCTAATGGCTCCCCGAACGAACACCACAGTCGGTCATCACGCTCCAGCTCCTCTACCTCCTCCAGCCAGTCATCTTCAACCTCCTCGTCTTCATCCTCACGCTCTTCGTCACGCTCATCCTCCTCCCCGCAGAGGAAAAGAAGGCGCAGCCGGTCAACTTCCCGCAGCAACCACAGACGCAACCATTCGGAGCGTGGTAACCGGGAGAGGAGGAGAAGCAGCAGAGAGAGAAGCTCCGGCCGGCACCGGAAGCGCAGTCGAAGTCGCAGCCACTCCCGTCAGCGGCGGTCCAGCAGGGGGCGCAAGAGCAGGTCTAGGGAAAAGGCTAAGGCGGCGAGCCGTAGCTCCAGCAGGGACAGGCGGCGCAGACGCAGCCGGAGCCGCAGCCGCAGGAGACAAAGGACAACCAGCAGGGAAAGGGAGAGGAGGAAGGAGAGGAGCCAGAGTAGAGAGAAGGAGAGTAAGAAGAAAAAAGAAAAGGAAGTAGACAAGAAGAAGGAAAAACAGAAGGGAAGGGAGAAGGAGAGAGAGAGAGAAAGCAGCACCGTCAGGGAGGAAGAGAGCAGGTCTAAAAAAAGACGAGAGAGCGAACGTGCAGATGAAAAACTGTCACGGCAGGACAGTGGTGCCAGGTCCAATAAAAAATCCTCGGCCAAAAGTAGCCGAAAACGCTCAGACTCCGACTCCAGCAGGTCCCCTTCCCCTGAACATAGCAAGGGAAAGAAATCTAAAAAAACTAAGCGTAGTCGATCAAGGTCAACGGAAAAATCTCACAAGTCTGGTAAGAAGGCAAGCCGCAAACACAAGTCTAAGTCGCGATCAAGGTAGTATTCATTTTTTATACTTTTTCTTATTTATACGTGTTAAACCATGTTTGTCTCTGTAATTTATAATAATTAGTCATTTATATTCCCTTAACCGTTGTTTCTCCTCAGAATGCTATCCTTGACATTGTATTGAGTTGTCTTTTTATTTTTATTTATTATATTTATTTATTTTATTTTTTTTGCTTTTTGTATTCAGTGTACACTGTTGATGCGGTGATTACACTTCTGTGTGGATGTGGGTGTGGGTGTGTGTGTGCGCACGCATCCGTGTGAGAGATTGCACTAACAGGGTGCTGGTGTTTTTGTTTGCAGGTCAAACTCTCCCAGCCGCCGCAGGCGCTGAGGGACGGCGTTCCTGACTCTTATTTTAAAATTCCATGAGTTTAACGGGCTTGTCTCGTTATGGAGGCAACGTTGTAGGTGAACTCTCTGCTCGCCCCACCCCTCTCCATTCAATGCTCCCCCTCTTCCCCATCCAAAGCTTCCCCTCTTCCCAAATCTGCACACTGTAAATATGTGATATTTTTTAAGCCATGTCTGCAATATGGGATGTTTTGAATTCTAGGTTTTTGTTGCCTTGTATTATGCAAGACTCAGCATTAGGTAGTCACTAGAATCTTGAAGCTGTTTAACGTTTTAAAGCCCTCCCACAGCGGGGGACAGAATTCACATTTAATGTAAATTGTCCAAATAAAACGAATGATTCTTTCTCTCCAGACTGAGTTAATTTTTTTTTTTATGGTTTCAAAATCACACAAGCCTGGATATTCTTGTCACCTGCCTAATATTGTATTGGTCCTTTTTGTGCCACCAAAACAACTGACTCCTGGCATGGACTCCATTTGCACCATGATAGTAGCACTATGTGCTTTAATTCAATGTTGGATCTCTATGAATCGCATTAATGAGTGTCGGGCACCTATGGCCATATCGCTGGTTGTCCTTTCTTTGAGCAATTTTGGTAGGTGCAGAACACTGCATACTTAAAACAGCCCACAATAACTGCTGTTTTGAAGATGCTCCGACCCTGTCGTCTAGTGCTGGCATTAAACATGGTTTCTGTCTATGCTCTGGAACTTCTGTCCAGAAGTCATGCAAAACATAAGGCACAGGAATAAGGTAAGGTATGTTTAGGATTCAAATAGCTGCTCACTTCCTACAACCTAAATGGAACTGACACCCAAAATGTTTCAGAATCAGATTTAATTTGTTAAACTTTGCATGTCATGAAAATATTTGTTCATTATTTCATTAAAAAGGTTTTGCATTCATAACATGTAAAGTCTTAATAGTGTATAGTTAATGAAAATCTGAAAAACAGTATATCAAATTATTACAATATTTCAGAAGATTAAACAGAAAAGGATATGCAATACAATGCCATCTTCCTCTTGACAATACCCCACAGATTCTCTGAGGTTCAGGTCCAGAGAGTTGGCTCATCAATCAAGCACCATAATATCATGGTCAGCAAACGATTTGGTAGTGGTTTTAGCACTGTGGGTAGGTGAAGAAATGGGCCTATAAAGCCAATAGACAAATTAAGTTGCACTGAGCTTTCTTTTTCTTCTTGGCCTAGGTAAGAACTTCAGAAATCCTTGCTTCAGGATTGGCTTGATACTAGAAATGTTGCAGTTGGAGGCCCTTTCCGGGGATGTCTGTGTGTGGTGGCTCTTTATGGACTGACACCAGCCTCAGTCCAAGTTCTTGAATCAACTCTTCTAAGCAATCGATCTTCCCTGCTGCATGTGCACCTTTTCTTACCACATTTCCCCCTTCCAGCATTGTGCTAAACTAGACCTAGGGGTACACTGTATTTATACTGTTTGAATGGTAATTTACTGAAACGTAAAATGAAATATTCTAATAAGATGGGATCGGATTTCTGTCTAAACCATTTTTAACAAAAGTAAAAGAAACAAACAAAAAACAGAGGAAGAAAATGTCACTTCATGTGACATTATGAACAAAAATGAACAATATTCTATTGTGGACTCGTATGTACAATATGTAAATTGTAAAAACATTAAATCATGAAGAGAGCAGTGAAAATTGCAAGCTGGCTGATGGAGGGACACATGAGACACACACTGCTCAAAAAAGGGAACACTAAAATAACATCCTAGATCTTCGAAATCAATGTAAATCAAACTTCTTATCCCATGGAGGTCTGGATTTGAAATTACTCAAAATTAAAGTGAGAAATCAGATTACGGGCTGATCCAACTTCAGTGGAAATTCCTCAAGTCAAGTTAAAGTGAGGCTCAGTAGTGTGTGTGTGCGTGTGTGTGGCCTCCACATGCCTGTATGACTTCCTTACAACACCTGGGTATGCTTCTGATGAGGCAGTGGATGTTCTCCTGAGGGATCTCCTCCCAGGCCTGGATTAAAGCATCAGTCCACTACTGTACAGTCAGTGGTGTAATGTGGTGTCGGTGGATGGAACAAGACATCATGTCCCAGATGTGCTTGATTGAATTCAGGTCTGGGGAACGGGCAGGCAAGTCCATTGCATCAATGTCTTCATCATGCAGGAACTGCTGACACACTTTAACCACATGAGGCCTAGCATTGTCATGCATCAGGAACCTAGGGCCCACTGCACCAGCAAATGGTCACACAGTGGGTCTGAGGATCTCATTCCAGTAACCAATGGCAGTCAGGGTACCTCTGGTTAGCACAGAGAGGGCTGTGCGACCCTTCAAAGAAATGCCTTCCCACACCATTACTGAATCACTGCCAAACCAGTCATGCTGGAGGATGTTGCAGGCAGCAGAAGGTTTTCCACAGCATCTCCAGATTCTGCCACGTCTGTCACATGTGCTCAGTGTGAACCTGCTCTCATCTGTGAAGGGCACAGGGCGCCAATGGCGACTCTGCCATTCGCCCTGCACTATGTTGGGCTGTAAGCACATGCCCCATATGTGGACGTCGGGCCCTCATAGAGTCGGTTTCTGACAGTTTGAGCAGAAACATGGATATTAGTTGCCTGCTGGAGGCCATTCTGCAGGACTCTGGCACTGTTGTTCCTGTTCACCCTTGCACAAAGGAGGAGGTAGCAGTCCTTCTGCTGGGTTGTTGCACTTCTACGGCCTCCGCCACCTCTCCTGCTGTACTGGCCGGTCTCCTGATATCTGCTCCATGCTCTGTACACTGTGCTGACAGACACAGCTAACCTTTTCCCCACAGCTCACACTGATGTACCATCCTGAATGAGCTGCACTACCTGAGCAACTTCTGTGGGTTGTAGACACCGACTCATGTTACCTCTAAGGGTGAAAGCATTGACAAAAGGCAAAAGTGACCAAAACATCAGCCAGAAAGGACAAGAACAGATAAATGGTCTGTGGTCACCACCTGCTGAACCAGTCCTTTATAGTGATTGTCTTGCTAATTCCTTCTCATTTCTACCTGTTGTCTTTTCCAATTTCACAAAAGCAGTGTTGCTGATTGTGTTGCAGTGTTGCTGTTTAAATGTTCCTTTTATTTTTGGAGCAATGTTGATGAAATAAGGGGGGGAGTAGAGTAGTGTATTTGCATATTGTTTTTGTATATTTTGTAAATGTATAAAACTTTAAATGTAATGATTTAAGCACTCCGTTTAAAAACAGCCAAATGTATTTTAGTTAATAATAACGTGCGCTTGTTTGGACGGAACGTTTTGAGTCTTGTGGAGTTTCCACACGACACAAAACAATGCGGGACCGTAAGCGGTCACATTGGAATGAAAGACATAATTCAATGAAATCCAGATTTAATAATAATTAAAATAACATGCAATTATGATTTCGATGAGATTTGGACAGCTTGCCTGCAGACTATTCACCAGGTTCGGGTTTCATCGGTCTAGACAACTGCAGCCGCGGTGAGAGCCACAATTTACATATAGCCACTTTATTAAATGCAATTGCTTATATTGGTCGGTTAAACCAGATTTTTGAACAGTTTCAGGTATATGTTTGTTCTTCTTAAAGGTACTAAATCAGCAAGTTTCAAATAGCTCTGTGCTCCCTACGTAGCTAATGCACTACCTAGGTCACATACTGTCTTCTCCACTGGAACAGTGCACTAGATAGGACGTATAAAGGTTTCTACACTTTAAAAAGTGCACTATATATATGTAATGAGGACTTCTACACTCAAAACGTGTACTGCATAGATCATAAAAGCTTCTGCGCTCCAGCTATGCAATACATCAATCATAAAGCCACCATATTCAAAGGTAGTGCTTGTGTAGGCTCCTAATTGTCAAGGCTTCTATATTTAAATGGTACACTAAATAGTTCATATAACAGCTCAGTAGTGTGTCATAACCTAAACAGTACTCTACACAGGTCAGATGGGCTACACCGAATAGTAGCGCACCAAATAGATTATACCAGCTTCTGCACACGTTTGAGCACTGCAAAAGTAATGTAAAAGACTTTTTTTTTTCAATCAAAAAGTGTACTACATGTGACATGTAAATGCTTCTGCACTCAAGCAGTGCATCTATCATTAAAAAGTTTTAAATATTCTTCCTCATGTAGATTGCTTGTCCAGAGTGGCCGGTTGGTCTCCCACAGCACTGTGGACCCAGCTGAGGTGAGGAAGTTCCAGGCTCTGGCCAGCCGGTGGTGGGATGAGCAGGGCGAGTTTGGGGCGTTGCACGCCATGAATGAGCTGAGAGTGCCCTTCATACGGTCAGTCCAGACTGTCCAAATATACATATACTTATATACATGTAGTCTTCCTAACTATTGTATGTAACAAACTGATGTTGTCAAATAGACTTTTTTTCTCCTCTGCAGGGATAACCTGTTGAATGTGCACAGTGTCCTGCAGATGGGCAGCCCGCTGTCTGGACTCAGGGTTCTGGACATTGGTTGTGGCGGAGGGCTTCTGACTGAGGTATTACTTGATTAAAAATGAATTCTGTCTTATCACAAACAGAGGAACATATTGCATGTTCTAGCATGCTTTTGTTTATCATATTGAGCATGTCCCTGCAGCCACTGGCACGGCTGGGTGCAGATGTGTTGGGGATCGACCCAGTACAGGACAGTGTGCGGACAGCAGAGCTGCATTTGTCACATGATCCGGGACTGTATGGACGTGTGCGGTACAGAGACTGCAGCCTGGAGGAGCTGGCTGAGGAAGAGGAGCAGGAGAAAGAGGGCTTTCACGCGGTTGTTGCCTCTGAAGTGTTGGAACACCTGGCTGACCTGGACACCTTTATACACTGCTGCCACCAAATACTAAAGGTAACACACCTGATAATATCTGTGTGTAGGGATATTTGGAGACTTTTATTTATATATACACTGCTCAAAAAAATAAAGGGAACACTCAAATAACACATCTTAGATCTGAATGAATGAAATATTCTCATTGAATACTTTGTTCTGTACAAAGTTGAATGTGCTGACAATAAAATCACACAAAAATCATCAATGGAAATCAAATTTATTAACCAATGGATGCCTGGATTTGGAGTCACACACAAAATTAAAGTGGAAAAACACACTACAGGCTGATCCAACTTTGATTTAATGTCCTTAAAACAAGTCAAAAGGAGGCTCAGTATTGTGTGTGGCCTCCACGTGCCTGTATGACCTCCCTACAATGCCTGATGAGGTGCCGGATGGTCTCCTGAGGGATCTTCTCCCAGACCTGGACTAAAGCATCCGCCAACTCCTGGACAGTCTGTGGTGCAACGTGACGTTGGTGAATGGAGCGAGACATGATGTCCCAGATGTGCTCAATCGGATTCAGGTCTGGGGAACGGGCGGCCAGTCCATAGCTTAAATGCCTTCATCTTGCATCTTCAACTGCTGACACACTCCAGCCACATGAGGTCTAGCATTGTCCTGCATTAGGAGGAACCCAGGGCCAACCGCACCAGCATATGGTCTCACAAGGGGTCTGAGGATCTCATCTCGGTACCTAATGGCAGTCAGGCTACCTCTGGCGAGCACATGGAGGCCTGTGCGGCCCTCCAAAGAAATGCCACCCCACACCATTACTGATCCACTGCCAAACCGGTCATGCTGAAGGATGTTGCAGGCAGCAGATCGCTCTCCATGGCGTCTCCAGACTCTGTCACATGTACTCAGTGTGAACCTGCTTTCATCTGTGAAGAGCACAGGGCACCAGTGGCGAATTTGCTAATCCTGGTGTTCTCTGGCAAATGCCAAGCATCCTGCACGGTGTTGGGCTGTGAACATTTGTGGCCTGTTGGAGGTCATTTTGCAGGGCTCTGGCAGTGCTCCTCCTGTTTCTCCTTGCACAAAGGCGGAGGTAGCGGTCCTGCTATTGGGTTGTTGCCCTCCTACAGCCTCCTCCACGTCTCCTGGTGTACTGGCCGGTCTCTTGGTAGCGCCTCCAGCCTCTGGACACTACGCTGACACAGCAAACCTTCTTGCCACAGCTTGCATTGATGTGCCATCCCAGATGAGCTGCACTACCTGAGCCACTTGTGTGGGTTGTAGAGTCCGTCTCATGCTACCACGAGTGTGAAAGCACCACCAACATTCAAAAGTGATCAAAACATCAGCCAGAAAGCACAGGTACTGGAAGAAACAATGTACATGAGCGTAGTCATGTGAAATATTTTGGCTCACATGTCCATGAAAACCTTGGTCTTTCAATATTTTTTGGACATCTGGACATTTGATCTTCATTTAAACAATATTATGAGAATGTAATTAACAGAAACCTTTCTTGTGAGAAAAAAGCTGGTATGAAAACTTCAGTTGGACATTTCCTGTAATGATCTACCAGCCTCTAACATCTGCTGGGAGAAGGTTGTTCCCACTCCTCCACGCAAAATTCTTTCAGCTGTGTGATGTTCCGGCTTTAGGTTTTTAGACAGATGGTCTCATATTTTTCTCAAGCGCCTCTGATGCAAAAAAGATTCCCACATGGATTCTATGTTTGAGAGCTCTCCAGGCCCTACTGAAAAAAGCAGCCCCAAGCCATGACATTTCCACCTCCTTGCTTCACAGTTAATATGGGATTTTGTGTCTGGTTTATGCCAAACGTATCTTCTGTTACTGTGGCCAAATAATTCAACTTTGGATTCATTTGCACAAAGCACATTGTTCCAGATGTCCTGGTCTTGGTATATGTGTTCTCTGGAAAACTCTTGCTTTGATGTTTTGGTTGACAGCAAATTTTTTAAGAATCTCCCATGAAAATTAAACGTGTGGTCCCTTTCTGGTGGTAGATGCTGTACTTTTACTTCCATTGTAGCAAGAACTACCTGTAGATCCCGTGAGGACATTTTGGGAATGTTGGAGATCCCAAAATGGGATCCCCCCCCCGTGTTTTCTGTGGTAAAGTGTGTGTGAGTTTAATCTTGTGGGTCAGTGTGTGAGCAGCTGGTCAGCCAAGTTAGGCAAATCAGTATAAATCTCTGTAATCCACTGTAATGCTGCTGTAGCCAGTTAAAGACTGGGCCAAACTGTTTTTCTGTCCAATGACCAACTTCATCTCCTGCTTTTTTAACTAATGAGGTTTAATGACCAATTTTAAACAATAGAGCTGCACAATATAAACAAAAGGCTAGTTTAGAGGTTATATTGGTGATATGTTTCTGTTTGTATCGCAGATTCGCAACCATGTAATTTAAATATGCAGTTCAGTCATTATAGCTTGCTAGTAGAGCAAACAGCAGAAACACAAGATGGATGATGTTTAACCTATTATTATTTCAATCAAATTTCACCATGCATCAAACAACAACACTGCAATTGGTGCGTAGTAACAGATTGTCATTTTAGTGTGTGTTGTGTGTGTTTCTTGTTTTATCTCCTCTGCAGCCTGGCGGCTCTCTCTTTATCACCACCATCAACCGGACACAGATGTCATACATTCTGGGCATCATTGTGGCTGAGCAGGTTCTGCGAATTGTACCCAGAGGGACTCATGACTGGGAGAAGTTCATCAGCCCTGTGGAACTTGAGACACGACTTGAGTCCAGTGAGTCCAACCCTGGACACTTTATCCTTCATTCCTCTCTCTCTCATCCTCTCTCTATCTTTCTTTCTCTCTGTCTCTCATTCTCTACGCTAATTTAACATCAAAACTAATGTCATCATCAGTGTTGATTACTAGAAAAATGTCCAATTAACTTTGACTTACAGACAGAGTTCTCGATATTCATACAGATTGTAATACATTACTGGAAGCACAAGGGGCACTTTGTAATGCTCTGTAATGTTTAAATGCTCCGCACACTCATTCTGATGGACTATAATACACTACAAGTGATGTGGCTGCAAGTGCTCACTCTCTCTCTCACTCTCACAGCTGGTTTCAGTGTGGAGTGTATCAGAGGGATGCTCTATAACCCTGTGTCGAAAAGGTGGAGCTGGCAGCAGAGCACGGCCATCAACTATGCTCTTCATGCACTCAAACAGAGGGAGGAGCAACAACCGGACAGAGTTCAGGCCGAGATTGTAGACGAAACTGTGCACGCTCCTGGCCAACACTGATCCCGCGTGCTAATGCTGGCTTAGAATTCACACAGATAAACTTGCACATCCTCAGTTTCAATGCAAGTGATGGAATTGGTTAGGAACTGAGGAAGTTTAAGTGATGTCTGATTGAAAGGGGAATTTTTACTTATTTTTCCCCAAATCTACTTGTCAGAATTGTTCACCATGGTGATAAATGGACCCAGACGTCTGAACTTCTGAAAGACAATAAAAATGAAGCAAATGTAGGACGTGGGCGATTTTTAAATGGTCTCTAGTAGACTTGCTTATGTGGTTTCTGACTCACTGTATCTGTAAACATGAGCTGAAGTACAGAAAAGAGCTGAACACATCAGCATTCTGCACACATTAAGTTTCAAGTCAGTTATTTTACAAGCAAAACTAAAGAAGCAAACTTCACAGGCTGGCTGTAACTGTTTGGGGTACGGGGAAACCCAGGAGCAATTCATGTTTTGCTTTTATATGACAGAACACCATTTGCTGCTTTACTGACTGACATACACACACTTCACAGAGGCCACAAAGTCTCATGTTGTGTCTGCTTGAGTGTTTACATTGCTTCATGGCCCACTGGTTAATTACTGATAGGAATAAGGAGTTGTATATAGTCATAAATTAACAATAATGTTTGTTGCAGTTTTAGTGTCTGCCACATGACTTATTACACACACAGCTTTCTGTTGGTCAGCAGGACCATGTTAAAGTTCAATTGGATTGTGTTTCATCTCCTGTATGATAATCTGCCTGTATTTTGAGAACAATTGCAAAAAATATTCTATTCCTGATTTGATGATCCAGATGAGGATTGAGAGAATATCATGTGGTCAGATGAAACCAAAATAGAACTTTTTGGTAAAAACTCAACTTGTCGTGTTTGGGGGAAGAAGAATGCTGAGTTGCATCCCAAGAACACCATACCTACTGTAAAGCATGGGGTGGAAACATCATGCTTTGGGGCTGTTTTTCTGCAAAGGCGACAGGATGACTGATCTGTGCTAAGGGAAGAATGAACGGGGCCATGTATCGTGAGATTTTTGGCCAAAACCTCCTTCCATCAGTGAGAGCATTGAAGATGGAACGTGGCTGGGTCTTGCAGCATGACAATTATCCCAAACACACCGCTCGGGCAACAAAGGAGTGATTCAGTAAAAAGCATTTCAAGGTCCTGTAGTGGCCTAGCCAGTCTCCAGACATCAACCCCATAGAAAATTTGTGGAGGGGTTGAAAGTCTGTGTTGCCCAGCGACAGCCTCAAAACATCACTGCACTAGAGGAGATCTGCATGGAAGAATGGGCCAAAATACCAGCTACAGTGTGTGCAAACCTGGTGAAGACTTACAGGAAACGTCTGACCTCTGTCATTGCCAACAAAGGTTATGTTACAAAGTGTTGAGAGCTTTTGTTATTGACCAAATGCTTTTTTTCCACCATAACACAATAAAGTGTACCTATGATGAAAATTACAGACCTCTCTCATCTTTCTAAGAAGGAGATAAATACTTATTTACCCCACTGTATACACTCACTGACGCTGACTTTTTATTTAGGTTTATTCTAATGGTATATCGAGTTTTACAGGTAGACACTCACTGACACAGACGATGTTTATGTGTATAGAATTTAACAGGTACACACAGTCCGTTTGTTTATTTGGGTTTATTGTAATGCCTCTGCTGATGCAGATTAACAGCGTAATAAATGAATTGATGGATATTGTAAACAGTAGTGTCAGGCTAAAGGTCGCCACTGCGGCTGCGCGAAGAGAGAAAACGATAGAGAACGCAGCTCCGCGGTGACGTAACCCGTCTCCACCGATGCGTGCCTAGACAAAAGAGGCAGGTGCGCACGCGCGCCGCCGGCCGAGCATCCCCCGAGCTCGCACGGCTCTCCTTGAGCTCGCGGCGGCTGAGAGCAGCTCCGGCCGGGCTTTGGGGGGGCGGGTGGATGAAGTGGGGCAAGTTGGGCAAGTGGGGCAGGGGGCAGGATGCAGTGGCGCGCGGGGTTCGCCTCCTCACGCGCCTTCGTGGTGGACCTGGGCCGGAACCGCAGTCTTCCGGTTCCTTTTGGGCTGCACGCTGACGAGCACCACTCGGTGTCGGGCTGCGTGGTGGCCCTCCCCCTACAGGACTGCAGCGGGATCATGTCCGGCCTGGTGGCCGAGTCGTGGTGGAGGAAAACACTGTACCTGACCGGAGGAGCTCTGCTGGCCGCCGCTGCCTATCTGCTCTACGAGCTGCTCGCAATCAGGTACGGTGTTGCGCTGTGCCGCAGGGAGGATGGACGGAGTATTATACAGCGTATGGTGGGCAGCTGTGCTTTCGACTGCATTGATTAGAAATGCGGTGTACTGGGTTGCACTGGGTGGGCTGCATTTGGTTGTATTGAATTGAACTGGTTTGTGTTGGATTGTACTGGGTTGTATTGGATTGATTTGGGTTAAACTGGTTTGTGCTAAGCTGTTCTGGGTTGAATTTGGTATTATTATTATTATTAACGGAATTGTGCTGAATTGTATTGGTTTGTATTGAATTGATTTGCTTTGGGTTGTATTAGATTGTTTTGGGCAGTTGTACTGGGTTATATTGAGCTGTGTTGGGTTGATTGGGTGAACTGATTTGTGTGGGGTTGTACTGGTGTGTGTTGGGCAGCATTGAATATTACACTAAATTGAATATTGGACTGCGCTAGTAAGCTGTTAACCGGGCTGCATCGTGTGTGTTTTGGACTGTAGCTGGTGATTTAATATGGGTTGTATCCGGGCGTGTTTGTTGGGATTGTTCAGAGAGGAATCGCTCGTGTTTTTGTATGAGCCTCAGGGACAGGGTTGAGTCACGTTTCCTAGGTCACGTGGGCGTCGGGCTGTGAGAGGCGCTGTGATGGTGAGCAGGAGTGAGTCTCCTTAGAGCCCAGTGTCCCCCTTCACTCCCCTACCCTCTCCTTCACTCGCATTCACTCCCCTACACTCTGCTTCACTCACTCGCTAGATTACATTGCGCTACGTCACGGAGGTTTAACTCGAGGAACGTGATGTTCTTCGCAGCGTTGGGTTGGATGAACACCATGCGCACGCGCACGCGCACACAAACACACACACACACACACACACACACACACACACACACACACACACACACACAAACACACAGCGCTTCAGCATCACATAGTAACCGGGCTGAGATCAGGCATGATGGGTATTTGAGCCACCTACATATTCATTCATTTATTTATTAGTATTATTCGTAGTAGTAGTAACAGTGATGTTATTTATTTGTAGTAGTAGTTGTTGTTATTGCTGTTGTTTTTAGTAGTAGTAATTATTATTATTAGTAGGAGTAGTAGTAGTAGTAATTGTAATGTAATAGTTGTGCACATTTTATTGTATACAATTATTGTATGAAGTAGTGCTTGTAATGTTGCTATTTATTGTTATTGTTTGTAGTAGTAATTGTAATGTTATTATTATTATTAGTAGTAGTGGTAGTAACCGTAATGTAATTAGTTGTGCTAATATTATTATATATTATTATTGTATTATTCTTTTTAGAAGTAGAAGTAGTAGTTGTAATGTTGCTATTATAATAAGCAGCAGCAGCAGTAGTAGTAGTATAACTACTATAACTGCTACATAACTTACCATAACTTACTACTACAAAACTTACTTTTATAGACTACAAATATGGTCATCTGCCTGACCTAAAATGTTATTAATTTGGTTTCATTTAAACAGTTTGAGTTAAATATACTGACTTAATCTGTTACAACATGAAGTCCAATATAAGCCAGAGTTCTAAGACTAATGTCCACATGTTCCTCCCTGCAACTAAAACAACATTAACATATTGATTTTCAACACATATTGTATTTGTGTACACAGGAGTAGCACTGTGGCTGTAGCAGACCGTATAGCATGTGTAGCTGCTGATCTGCAGTTAAATCACTGAGAGATGACTTTTGTAAAGGCCTTACAGTTCACAGGAACGCTTGCTCACATTTAGCAGTGAATGCCAGTGTGTGGTGATTAAATATGTATGCTGGTCCCCTCAGTGTGGCCTACTGCACTCCACTATCTGTGCTGATCTAATCCTACCTCAGATTAGATAACAAACATCAATCACCATTCAGAAACCCATTACACATCACACTGTAAAGTAGGGTCACACACAAACTGGATTTGTTTTTCTGTAGTTCAGCTGGTTCCAGTAGAATGTGCTTTTGGTCATCTCATAGCAATGCTGTCTACCAATTTCCCAGATATTTCTATTCATCTGCCAGTATCTACATTTCTTAGATTTGTTCGTGAGAAATGAATGAATGTCAGAATTGGTGGCGGTTCGGAAAAAGAAGCACTGGCTTCTTGCACTTGTGTCAGCCTTTACCTTCCCAGGTTTGGGAGCATTGCATGTGGTGGGGGAAAGTATGTTAAGGTTGTGTAATTGGTAATCCTAATTGAGAAAAAAATGAGTAAGTAAAAAAAAAAGTGGCTTGAGTGTTATGATAATTGATCACAGTGCGTCTTGGGGGATGTTTACACCTGGCTTTTCATGTGAGAAAAATCTGAAGCGGAAGATTACATTCACAGTAGCTGATGTTTTGGACACAGGTCGATTAGAAACTGACTGTAGATGTGATGGAAATAAAATGCATATATGAGTTTGATGATGCTGATATTTACTGATTCACTGCAGCATAAAATAAACATGTCAGATATGTTTGATGCAGCTGCCTCTGTGTATGGAGTTGTGTAGGTGGTGAGTGTGGGCTGGGTGGGTGGGTGTGGATGGAAGGATTACTCACATTCGTAATGTTGTATTAGTGACAATTCAGTTATAATCATACTTAGTTTGCTGATTTAACCATACATTGGAAAATGTTTAACATATTTTATATATTTTTATTTCTGATGCATGTTTTTTTTTTCCTTCTTCTTCTTGCCAATGGGAAATGCTAATGTTGGAAACAAACTGGACTTTCACGATCACATTTCTGTAAACATACTACATAAACAACCTCATTTAAATAATTTACTAAAACAGCATCAATATACCTAATTAATCCATTTAAGCTAAAACTGAAACTATATTATCATCCTCATAACGCCCTTATTTGTAATGCTATTCCACTTTCAGTCTGGATCGTAGTACGAAGAGTGATACCAGTGGTTGTCTTAACCAATATTTTAACCAATATATTTGATTATAGAGGTTGTTTTTTTGTTTTGTTTTTTTGTTTTTTTTAGAAGAATAAATTTGAAAATGTGAGTAACACCATGTCCAGTAGGCGGTGAGTGTGCATGAAATAAATGAATTACCACTAATAAAAACATATACACACACTGGTGCAGAAGACACGCATATAGCTCTGCTTCTTTCAGGTCAAGTGTTTGCAGGATCATGAAATAACACGTTCAGAGAGTCGAATCGACAGTTATTTCCTGCGAGAAATATTTACAGACTTTGGCTGAAAGTGGTGCTTGTAAGTTGTCTTTATTTAAGACAAGCATTTAAGTTGCTTGACTAAGGCAAAGACACAAACCCTAATGACAGATGCCTCTGAAGCGGTTTTCCTTGATGCGTTTGATTAAACACAACTGAGCGCCCAATTCCATGCAGACTGCAGCAGGCCGCAATGTTTTTAGTAGCCTCCACGTTCACTGCAAAAACCCTTCATCTGCTTTGTGTGGTGCTGACATTAACAGTGACTGCAATATGGTGTCTCTGTTCATCGTTTCTCTCTATGCCCTTCAAAATACTCAAACTCAAATGCACAATATTAGATAATAGTTGCGGTTTTGGCAAACCGAGGTGAGACGTCGATTGTCCAATGCAGTGGTGGGTCTTTCCTGTTATGGAACCCTGGGTGAACCACCTCTGTAGAACCTCTTATTTTACAATTGATTCAAAATAGTAGTCATATTTAGAAATCTCTGAAATAAGTATTGTTTGATGGTTAAGAGTTAGTAACAAGTACCAAACCACTAAAACCAATCTACAGACCCAATATATAGATTAATTCTTTTGCTCACAGTATAGTTCCATTCAAACTAATTGTCATGTTGTGTTAATTAGCTACAGGAGTTTAAGGGGATGTGTGACTGTGAGTTTGTATGGACAGTGTTTTTATTATTTTAAAGAATAAACCATCAGATAATTTCTATAGTTACAAGTGCTTTCATGTTTCATATTTGTGAGAATTCCTACCGTTGCAGCACTAAATTTAATTATGTGTGAAGGGGGAAATGGTGCTTTTATCCCACTGGCATAATCATTTTTTAAAGATTAATTCAAAATCAAATTTGACTTAATTCGTCATGCGTCTTTGTGGGTGCAGTGTGACTGAGCATAGGATTGTATGTGGTGGAGGTGTGGTGATACAGATGAGAGAGCTTGTGGACTGGTTTACTGGTACACAGCGCTATTGTCTGTTCAGCAGTCTAATTGCTTGAGGGTAGAAGCCGTCCTTCAACCTACTGATTTTGGTCTTCATGCTTCTGTACCTTCTGCCACTGGGCAGCTGTGAGAACAGGCAGTGGATTGAGTGTGTGGAGTCCAAAAAAAATCTTTCTTGACTTTGAGGTAAATAAAGAAGGTTTGGCACAGCTAGGCTGTGCACACCACCCTCTGCAGAGTGTTTTGCTCAAGAGCCGTGCAGTTCCCATACCAGATGATGATGCATCCTTTCAGAATACTCTCCTCAGTGCTGGAGGGCAGTGCTGTATTAGTTGATTAATCAAACAACTCATTTTTAGATTACTCTCTGTGTGTGTGTGTGTGTGTGTCTGTCTGTTTGTGTGTTAGGAATTAATTCTCCAAAATAATGAAGAAAAAAATAATAATAAAATAATATATATATGTGTGTGTGTGTGTGTGCAGCTTTACAGTCAAACACAAAATCTCAAACAAGAGAATAAATCATTTAGGTAAAAGAAATACAGTGCAACACATTTAACAATCTAACAAAATAAAGAAAACAACATAAAATCCACTTCCCGGACGAACCCAAAAGCAAGTTTTACAGTCCAAATAAAATTATTTTACAATACTTTTTGAGTAATGCTGAATTTTTTATTATTTTTTTGTTTTGTTTTGTTTTTTTGCTTTTTGCTGAAACTAGTACATTCTTAAAGAATATTCTCAATGAGTGCGGTTTCAGCAAAAGTTTACTTTTTCCCCAAACAAAATGACTCAAAGTATTGCATAAAAATCATTTAGCTCACAAACAAACACGGCACATGGCCTTCCATATGTGTGTGTGTTTGTGTGTGTGTGTGTGTGTGTGTGTGTGTGTAATTTGTTGTCGAAAGAACACAAGGAGCTGTGGAATTGATGACCCTGCGCTGGGAGGGTGGGGGGCAATTTGAGAACCAGCTACGTGTTTTAAAGCTCCCGCGGTATCGAGAAAAACCTTCTGTGTCTACACTAGACTAGACTAGACACTAGATTAAGAAACGGTTAACAACGCCACTTTCTGTGTGAAATACTTCCACACAATTTTTTTTGTAGCTGCAGCTGGCACTCCGAATAAATCCGTGCGACCATCTTTGCGACGCATCGACGCACGTTATGCAAATCGGCGTAATTTTGTAATTGATTACGTCGACGCGTCGCCCGATCCCTAGTACATGCCACACGTTCCCAGCCGTCTGAAGTAGAAGAGGTGCTTAAAAAAACCCAAAAAACAAAACCTCACTGAATGTTTAAATGTGATTATAAAATTTAAACAAGAATGTTATTGATGTTATAAAGAATTTATAACATAATTAAATAGACGTTAACTGATTTTTCTGTTTTTAAAGCACTGTTGCTTTTAAGCTCACCTTACAATCAGATAAATTCTTTAAACATTAGAGCAACATACAGCTATTGGCCATTAATAAACTGAAAATGTAGGGTATTATGTTTTTTTAATAGAAGCAAGTAATACCTGTAATGGAATATATTGGTGTAGCAACTCTGTTTGCAAAGTTTCCAAATTGAAAGTTAAAACTAAATTAATGTCAGTTTATGGTCAAAGTGTTCAGACAGCTTTCAAAATGGCCACCAGTATGTGTGATTACATGGATAGCCATATTTTCGTAAACAATGGTGTTGTGTTATCGCCACTCCATAGCTGACCGTTGTTAAGCAGGTGGATTTGGCAAAGCTTTCTAGTTAATATTTGAGATTCAAGGTTTAGGATTCAAGAGTTTATTTTCCTGTGCACAGCAGAAACAAGCAGTTACACTGTACAATAAAATATTTACTTTGGAATAGCCTAGTCCATGATGGCTTACTCATGTGTTGCACAGTTTTACACAATGCAGTAGAAATAACCCAATCATGTTTGAAAAACAAAAAAGTCAAGCCCTTTCAAGTCAAGTCGTTTCTCAGTGTTAATCAAGCAAGTCTTAATTCCTTAAATTTGTGACTTAAGTCTGACTTGGGTGAAGTCATATGACTTGAGTCCCCCCTTTTATTTTAAGGTAAATTTGTGACATAATGTTATAATAGATATCATTGACTTGATGTGCAAATTGTGGGTGCCCCCATGCCAGCAAGATGTTTCCCATGTTGCCCATATTTAAATCTGTCACTGTTGTAAACTAAAAAAGCACACATCAGATACCAAACATGTCTCTGCTGATTGATTGAATCGGTTGTCATGTGTTTTGTGTAGGAAAGAACAGCAGTTGGACTCTAAAGATGCAATCATTCTCCACCAGTTCTCCAGGCCCAAAAATGGCGTCCCCAGCCTGTCTCCGTTCTGCCTGAAGATGGAAACTTACCTGCGTATGGTGGACTTGCCTTACCAGGTACGCTGCTCAGGCCAGGACTTTTGTTTTTTGAAAACAAAAAAACAAAAAAAAATATCTTGAAATAACAGTTTAAGAATGTGTCTTCAGATAAAACCATTTGTGACTTTAATTATAGTTTTGATAAATGGTGTTGTTTATAGAATGCATGTTATGATTTTGTATTATGAATTTAGTACGTATGTCCTGCTCAGGTTATTTTGCCTCCTGATACCGATCTGATCCTTGTGTTTGTATAAGTAATACAGCCACATAGTTTCTAGAAGATGTGCAAAATGTAATAAGATGGAAATAAATGTATGTACACTTTGATGGTTGCGCAAGGGTTAATGTAAAAAGTCTTTTTACTCTCTTCTGCAGAACTACTTTGACGGCAGTCTGTCTCCTCAGGCGACAATGCCCTGGATTGAGTATAATCATGAGTGTGTGTCCGGGACGGAGTTTATTATTGATTTTCTGGAGGAGAAACTCGGTGCGAGCCTCAATAAGAGCCTGAGCGGTCCAGAGCAGGCCGTGGCACGGGCAATCACCAAAATGGTGGAGGAACACTTATACTGGTGAGTCACTAAGCTTTACACATCAACTCCCCAACCCCCAACCCATCCAGTACTTACCTGTGCATAATACATATTAGATATATTGTAACTGTTATAGTGTATGAACTACAGACTAAAATGTGCCTGGAGAACACATACTCTTGAAATTAGCTTTTACAGTATATAGATTGGTGGACACTGTCTGGATAGTCTCAGAGTTCCAGACACGATCTCGTAACAGCAGTTCATGTTTTCAGTCAGCCGCCAGAAAGTCTGCCATAAAGTCTGGTGGAAATATGGTTTTACTAGAGTAGAGTAAACCTGAGTTTAAAATGTCAAAACCCATCCAGCACTTCCTGAGACTGAGCTCTGATGGTATATGTCCACAGATGCAAAATGATTTAATCAATTAAATGTGGCTCATAAAAATTGAGTGAATCAAGGAAGGTAAAACTGCAACCAGTACACCCTTGCTCTCCTCCCACTCTCTCTTATTTATTGTCTGTCACTAAAACCAGTGTCAGTAATCACCAATAGTAGCCAATCAGAATCTTTAACCCATTGCAGTAACCGGAGCTGGTTCCGGCCCTATGAAAAGCAGAAAGTCACTTACTTAATAGCATCTAGATAGGTGCCAAAGAGCACTCTACCTACAGTTGGAAAGTATATTTCATGTTATCGTGCTGTTACCACTCCTTTATGGACAGCTCTACACACATATATTGACAAGCTGGGAGAACCAGAACCAGCATCTGAAGTGAAAGAAGCATGTGGACAGAGGCAGTAGAGTTATATTATAGAATTTGACACAAATACAAAGCTTTATGCAGTTCTTGCAAAAGGTCTTAAACAGTTGAATCAAAATTCTAAATGCTAAAAGTGCATTAGTTGTCTTGCAGCCCAGAGCAACTGATGTTGTTTTAAAATAGCCAATACCTGATGTGATAAGGTTCAGGATTGATCCAGGCACATTTTAGTCTGTAGTTCATACACTATAACAGTTACAATATATCTAATATGTATTATGCACAGGTAAGTACTGGATGGGTTGGGGGTTGGGGAGTTGATCATCCAACACAGCAGTGCTCCAAATTCTTGTAGAAAGTCATTCCTGTACAGCAGAGACAGAAACTCTTTTAAATACCCTTGATTTTAGAAGAAACAATAATGAGCACCTGATACTTAATGTCAATTTGGTAATGTGTGCAAATGGCTCATGCTGAGTGTAAGAAGGAGAAATGAATGGCGTTATAAAAGACGAGACAACGGCCACTGGTTGAAGTATCAGCGGAGGTTTTCGTAACGCTCTACATGGCATCTGTTTATAAAGTCCCAGTCAGTCCGTTTCAAAATAAAAGTCACAAATACAAACGAAGCATTAACAAATAAAAAAAAAAACCTAATGAACTAATAAATAAAATGGAAGCCAAAATTATGTCTTATGTGCCTCTTTTTTTTATGCTGATTTGAATAATTGGGGGGGGGGTAGTTTTGTATTATTTTTTTTTTATTATTTTTTTTTTTTTTATTGCTACTACTTGCACATCCTAGGTTTAAAAGTTTGACAAGAAATATATTGGAGTTTTATGTATCTTTTTTTATTTGCAGAAAAATTCATTACAACACTATTTTTGGAATCATTCATCTTTATGGTTTTCATTATTAGCAAATATATAAAACAACCTATAAAACAAATACACATTTAAAAGTTATAAGCTACATAAAATCGAATTGATAATTGAGTGATTCATAATAACGAAATAACCAATTAATTGTTTCAATAATCAATCGATTATTCGACTGTCAAAGTAGTTGTTTGGTGCAGCTCTAGTTGGTATGGTTTCTAAGCCACTGTTTGCGCATTAGCGGTATTAATCTGGTTTTTTTTTGTGTGTGTGCCTGTCTCCATAAGTCCCTTTCCATCTTCTCCACCGGAAGTCTCTGGTTAGATGCACTTACTGCTATTGATTTAATTATTTATAGTCAGGTAGGGCTGTGGTCGGGTCTGTTGCTTTGTGTGTGTATAGAATAATATGTGTGTGTGTGTGTGTGAGTGCACAGGCTGATGTAGGGCCGTAAATAAAGCTAATGGATGTCACTGCGAGGACATGGGCAGGAAGTCTGGATCATATTACTGTTGAAGTTCGGAAAGGGACACCTGCACTGTCTTCAGCCCTTTACACTCCTTAACACTAGATCAGAGCCCAGCACACACCCAGACTGACACAGTTTCATTCTTAAGGGCCCATTTTATGGAAAAGTTACACTGCCTTAAAATAAGAGTATTTTAAGCATAGGAACATTTTTCACAGTTAACTTCGGTTTATACATCCATAAACATCAATGAAGTTTTGAAGTCAACCTACAGCAGATTATCCCTGCCCAATCAGCATAAAGCAGTTTAGCCCCACCCATTTAATCAACAGCAGTGTAGCCACGGCAATTAACGCTAAAGTTATAGAGCGTGTTTAAGCCCAGACTGCTTTTTAAGTGAGGACATTTCATTTCCAGTGTCTCCGGATTGTGTGAACTATGATCCAATAAGGAAACGGAAATATGAATATCAGTTTTTCCACAAGGTTGTTAACATAAGGTATGTGTTAGTGGTGTTTATTGTTTTAGGGGTGTGGATTTTAACACGATTGTGCGTGTGTGCATTTGTTGTTTTCAGGGCAATAGTGTACTGTCAGTGGGTGGAGAATGTGGAACAGACTGAGAAGCTGCTGGACGTTCCTGGCCCACTAAGTGAGGTTCTGAAGTGGACGCTGTGCCAGCTGAATGGAGGTCTGGTGAGGAGGGAAATGTTCTGTCAGGGAATTGGTCGGTTCTCCAGAGACGAGCTCTACACACTGATGGAGAGAGACATGCGCACACTGGCCACGCTGCTGGGTAAGGATGTAGCTTCTTGCACACAAACTTACACACACACTCATAAAAAGCGAGCTTTGCTCAATGTTTAAAACGTGGCTATTTAGGGTTGCAGAAGATAAATGTTGGAACACAACTGTGAAGATTTGATTGTACACAGGCCTGCGGCATGTACTGTTAGTAGTGTTTGATTGTGTGTTTGTGTTTGTTAGGAGATAAAAAGTATATAATGGGTTCTAAAGTGTCCAGTGTCGACGCTGCAGTGTTTGGCCATCTTGCTCAGGCGATGTGGACTCTGCCTGGTTCCAGACCAGAACAGCTTATTAAAGGTAAGACAACTGCACACTCTGCTAAGCTCCAACAAACATACAAACAAGAAACTTGTGGATACAGGATGTCGACACTGGAAACATAAAATCTGCATAAAAATGAACTATAAACTATCATTGTAAACTATCTACTACTATTTAAACTATCTACTGACTAACAGCTTGAGACTTGTGTGTGACAGTGTAACATTATGTGAATTCACGCTGTAAAGAAGTGTTAAGATGCGGTTACACAGAATGTGATTGAAATTTCAAACAAGCCAGTTCACTTGAATGGAAAACAATGTAGGAGCATAAAAAGGGAATTTGCCTCGATTCATTTAGCTTCATCTAGGTACACTTTAACCTAAAACCTCTGAAGCATAAACCAGCAACACAGGCCTGGGCTGTGCACACTGGTGGAGGTGGTCCTTTTTATTGCTAAAGATTATTGAGTGTTAGTTGAATAGCTTACAAGTATTTACAGAGCAAATAAGAGTCCTTATTTTGTTGTTTTATAATAATTTATTGTTAAGTAAAAGAACAGTATAATGAATTAAATGTGGACATCTGTAGGTCTTGGCGTGAAAATGTTTTAAAACCCCTGGTGTTAGCATGTTAGCAAAATGCCATGCTAAGCATAGCTTAAGCTGATTGGTATCTGAAGTCAGAAAGCTCATTGCTTTAGTTTTGATTACTAAATTATGTCCAGATGCAAAATATGTTAATATTCTGACATGTTTTAGCAACTAAAGCTACATCAAGCAGTTTTCCTGCCTCTTTGTCAGCATAAAGCTCCCCCCAAAAAAGCTAGCTAAATAAATGAGCTCTTCACATCCTGCTGTAGATCAGGAACGTCCACAAAAGCTTGAACGAAAACAGCAGAGCAAGGAGGATGTCTGGTTTGACTGTAGGTTTATTTGGCAGCGACATATTTGGGCTTTGTGTAAATTTATGGAGGTTGATGTGGTTACTGTGTTGTGTTGTTACCTGTGTCAGGTGAGCTGATTAACCTGGCCATGTACTGCGAGCGAATCCGGAGGAAGTTCTGGCCCGAATGGTTTGTGGATGTGGATGATTTGTATTCAGATGAAGAGAGCGACAGCAGTGGCGGGACGCCTACTCACCTGCTGGACTGCAGCCTGTTCTCACACACCGACACACTAGGCGACAGCACCGGCAGCTCGCCGGCGCACACACACTCGCCAGACACCGACCGCTCCGGCCGCTCGCTGTCCGACTCCGACATCGAGGTGGACGGCTCCGACTCTGAACAGCATGTCAAGGGGTAGATCGCAGATCCAGTAACCTCTGACTGGACTGGAGAACATCGGCTCTGCAGCAGAATCTGGACTGCAGCACTGCATTATAAGACATAATGTCCCCAGTATGGACTTTTGAGGAGCCACACTGACTGAGCATCAGTTTTAAAAATGTGTGACTATGCGTGTGTGTGTGTGTGTGTGTGCACAGAAGAGGGTTTTTATGATGGCCACACCGTTTTAGACATATGTCCAAAAGTATTCAGATGCTGCTTCTATTAACGTAATACACAATATGTATAATATTTCATTTTTCTGATGTTTTATAAGTTGAAACTAAATGATGGCTAAATCAAAACTGTCCACTGAAACATGAACTAAAAGATAATGTCAATTATGTTTTTTTAGTGTGTTTAAATATGGATGTCAAACTGTAAACCCCCAGCAGGGGGCATTATTATTCAGTAAAGCTGTTAACAATACTCAGCACAGTGAGACTAAGTTATTAATGCATTTGTGAAAATATGAACATCAGTTTAAAAAAAAACAAAAAAACAATTACCAGTCAGTGTTCATTACCATTTGGTGTGAGGGAGCTTTTAGAGATTCAGACATCACCACTGCTGTGAACAAGTTTCTAGAGAATGACCCACTCCAAGTGACCGTTTACATCTCAGCCATTTAATTATGCGGATAATTTTCTCCTTTTAAAGATAGACAGTTAAATTTTAACAACCTGTTTAATTCTAATTATAAAGAGAACTTACCTTACCTTGGTAATAAAAAGGTAAACTTTCATAACTTATATTATTTAAATGTGAAGATTTTTTGGCTTGCCAATCAAGCACAGTAATAACATCAATAAACCATTATGTAGTAGTTTTTGCACTGGGCAGATGCTTAGTCCTGCTGGTAAAGGAAATTTGCATCTCCATACAGAGGGAAGCATGAAGTGCTTTAAAATCTCCTGGTAGATGCGAAACAAGCAGGTGTTTGGATACTTTTGGACATGAATAGATGTGTTATTTAGACTTTACTATATGTGGGTTATGTAAGGGGTTGGGTGGTCCTGTTGGTCTGAGACATGGTTCAACATGCCTGAAGCCTAAAGTCAGGTTTTCTGTTGTTGTTGTGTTTTTTGGTTGTTTTTTTTTTTTGTTTTTTTTTTAAATAAATAGTATGGGGCATGTTCGGTCTTAAAATCTTTCATCAGTTCATTGCAGTCTAAATGCATCACGTCTGTCTATCAAATCCTAGCTATGACCACGGACAAAAGGATGCGATATTATTTTTAACTATCAGTATCGCTATCATCTGTACATAGACAGTGCTATGTTTGTATCATGACACATAAACATATACTACTGCATACTGCTCTTGTACTTACTGCATAATAATACACATATACATACACATGTGGTTAGAGCAAGGAGCAAGTACATAGACATTTTTTTGTTTTATATTAAACCCTTTTTTTCATTTTATTACACACATCACTGTGTGTGCATGTGTAAGTTTGTGCTTCTTGTGCATGTAAATGTGTATTGTGATGCAGGAAGTACTATAGCAGTATGCAGTAGTATGTGTTTGTGTGTCATGATGCAAATACAGCACTGTGTGTAATAAATTCTTATATTTTACGCTTTACATTTTATCAGCATTTAGCTCCATTTATTGTGGGCTGGTGGCTCTAGTGTTCTGCAATTCTAGGTTTAGTGTAATCTAATATTAGAAAGTGACCAGGCTCCTCATAAACAGGGCTGCATCCAAAACTGCATACTCGCAAACTAAAAAGTATGTAAAAATAGTACGCAATCATTATTGGTAGAGAAGGTATACTATGGTAATCTGTGGATTTGGACGCGGAGTAGCGATCATGGGTACATATCTAAAGCTGCGATGTGTATTTGTTACCACCAGAGGGCACTGTGACCATTCTCGTTCAGCTGGGCTTAATGCAGGCCACATTTTACTGTCCACAGCAGCAGCGCTATGGCCTTAACTTCAGCCCAGGCGTCCTTAGTCACCGTCCAGGGCACGTGGTGCGTTACCTCTACTCTTACACACCAGCTCATTAGCAACATGCTTAATTAGATAAATAGTTCCAGGTGTGCGGAAATGTTCACACTGTGGAGTCTCTGCTGTTTGTTCACAACTCATGTTTCACCTTATATATGTGTGTGTGTGTGTGTGTGTGTGTGTGTGTGAGAGAGAGAGAGAGAGCTGATGATGAGTTTGCCTTAGGTGGTTTGAGAAGCAGCTTTATAATCAATTATACCTCTTACTTGAAATCAAAGCCAGTACAAATTATTTTTTTCTATATTTATGTATGTATTTATTTACATATTGTTTTAATTATGTATATATTTATTTATCATTTGTGTACAGTATGTGGTTATTTAAACATGTTTTGGTTGCTTACCCCGTCAGAGAACTTATTTTGGACATATTAAGTGATCGGCTCTGTTTTAAACACACTGACAGGATAAAAACGTCGGTTTACTATAACTGTATGGACGTCTAAAGATATTCTCATAATGCTGCATAATTAAATGTTTGAGATGTAAACAAAGTTATTCTAAGTGGGTTTGTTTCTAGAGAACGCTACCATTGTCAGAATTGTTTACAGTTGTGGTGAACGGAACCAGACAGCTGAACCTCTAAAAGCTCCTTCACAGAACTTTTTGCTACACACAGAATACACAGCCTGCTGCCCAAGAAACTATTTTACCATTGATTTAGAATAGTTTTAAGGTTTTGGATCTAAAACATGTTTTTAAAATCAAATATAATTAAAATGGTGGAAGGAGACATGCAGTTGTCAACAGAGAAAGCTTGTTTTCAGATTTTCCAATATTTTACCATCATCAACATTTAAAAGACACCTGTAGAATAACTGGTGGGTTGGAATAGTAAATAAAATAGCTATATTTGTGTTGTAGTCATGGTGACACTCGATTCCATTCACCACCACTGTAAAGAGTCTTTAAGTTTCTCTACAAAGAACTACAATTTCACACTAAACCCAGTGCTGAATGTGTTCATCTCAAACACGGAGTTATGGAGGAATGTTAGGAAAAACATGGATAAATGATTGGGACACAGCCTGTGTGTTTTAGGCCTCCCTAGTCTGCATATGAACCTGTCTACAGAGGATGTAGCTGGACTTTCTGCTCAGCTGCATTACAGAAGCCATATTGGAGTAGAATACAGATGAATGACCATGCTGTGTGTGATGTAATCCCCTGAGTGAGAAATTCCTGATGGACTGAGTAATCTGTAAGCATTCATGTACTTACAGTAATTTCCTCTGAGTGTGCAATAGCGACTGAACCAATAACAATAGCTGTGACAATTTCACTGTGTGTGTGTGTCTGTTGGATGATTCCAAACATAAATGTCAAGAAGACACCAATACCAATAAATGTAATTATGATCAAGTAAGTCTAACTAGTAAATATTAAGATGAGTTCAAATATGTACATTTCAAATAAAGTCAAAATATGTGTCTGCGGTCAGAGACGAGTCCGAGTACAAATACTTAACAAATTCAAAAGGGCTAATATGACTGAATACAAATACTAAACGAGTACAAGTCTGCGTACATGTACTAAACAAATCCAAGATGACAGAGTACAAATACTTAACAAGTGTAGGACAGGTCTGAGTTCATATACTGGTCAAGTCCCAAGACGAGTCAGATCACAAATACAAAACAACTACAAGACAAGTACAAAAAATAAAGATGTTCAAGGTTAGTCTGAGAATGAGTCTAAACAGTTGTAAAATCAGATAATCAGACCTGCCGGAGTCTTCAGACATACCCAGATGCTGATTCTCAACATTCTCTGCCCTCCATAAAATTCCTCTTAGAACTAACTTTTCTCTTTTTACCTTCTTCGAGTAAATGGTCCAGCCCGACCTGCTGGAAGATTGCCCGCTGAGGTCCCCTCTACCTGCGTCTAACTAGCTGCCACCTACCAGTCCGGCCAGCGGGTCCCCCCCAAACCGCCACCACCCATGGCTCACCCGCCTGCCGCTGCTGCCTGTTTGGTGGCCAGGCTGAAACCTAGATGGACTCGTGCCTGTCTGACACTATTAATATCACCACTATTAACTGTCTGTTGTATCTGCTTTGGTAATTTTTATCATTAATGTTTAAAACAGTCTGGCCAGAGGAGGATGGGTTCCCCTTGTGAGTATTGGTTCCTCCCAAGGTTTCTTCCTCCAGCTCTGAGGGAGTTTTTCCTTGCCACTGTCGCCGTTGGCTTGCTCACGGGGGTCTTTGACCCTTCATGTTATTTCTTCTTTCTTCTCTGTCTCTGTCCTTTATTAAGTACTTCTGTCCTTTATTAAGTACTAATTATGTAAAGCTGCTTTGTGACGACAACAGTTGTAAAAAGCGCTATACAAATAAATTTGACTTGACTTGACTTGACTAAAATACGAACACTAAATATATCCAAGATGAATCTGAGTGCAAATACTAAACAGGTCAGAGACAGTGTTTGCTTTTTGTTTTGAAATGTAAAAAGAAATTGCATAAAGGAGACACCACCTTGTTTTCAGTCACATAAATATGGGGAGCAGACAAAGACAAAGCAGATAAAGACAGAAAGACTATTATTAATGAGAGAGAGAGAAAAAAAAGGACTCTCTGTGGGGGGGCGGGGGGGGGTGTCGCAGGTGCAGTTTGTGATCAAGGCCTTTCGGCTGTAAAAGCTTAAACAGTCTGAACTGAACCTGCTTATCACCCTCTCTCTCTCTCTAGCCAAGTGTAAACAGAGGGAAAGAAAATTAAAAAGGGAATACCCCCGAGATCCTGAAACAAATTAGAGCAAACAAATTACACAGAGTCAACACACACACACACACACACATCTGTGGTTTTGGATTCTAGAAAGCCAAAGCGAGCTCCAGTTTGAATGCAGTAAGGGTCTTACGGGTTAGCTTTGGGGGTCATGTTTGTCAAGCTATATATTAAAATGCACAACACACACGTACACACCTGTAGACTGACATACAGACTATGATTTTCTACAGCAGTGTAATAACTTTTTTTTTCTTTTGCCTCTCAAAATAGACGATTTTAACTATGTTGACTTAACAATGTTGAACCAAAATTCAGAAAAATCTGGCTGTGTTTTATTTCTGTTGGGTTTTATGAATGAGTTCACTGGCGTTCAGTTACCCACTCTGTTCAGTGTGTTTGTATGTGTGTGTATGTGTATTTGTGTTTGTATGTTTTGGCCTCATCTCCTGGCCCTCTGGCCACCTGGCAGAGACTGTGACCCCTCCATCTGTCAGTGTGTGTGTGTATGTCTCTGTGTGTGTGTTTTTGCGTGTGTGTACCCCCCTCCCCCGCTTGTTTCTTACTCCAGCAGGTGGTGCTGTTTCTTCTTGTCTTTTAATTTTTTAAACAGTGTTTCTTGAGTGGCCTGTGCTGTTGCTGTCATCCAGACAATTTTGGTTCTACAGGCTGGACAGGAGCCAGTGTGTGTATGTGTTTGTGTGTATACATAAACCTCAGGCTCAGGTGTGTGAACTGTACAATGATATTGTGTGTTTTTAATTAGAACCTGCTCTCCTGCGTCTCTGAATCTTCTGCTGCTTTCCAGGCTTTCAGTCTGAGCGTCCAGGGGCCGGATTACAGCAGGTAACGCTCTGAAGAGCAGGATGGAAAGACTGAGCGACTGAATGAGTGTGATATTCCTCTTTTTCTCCGCTCCTCCGCTTTGGCACCATTATCTCCCTCCCCAAGCCACCTTCTCTCCACCCCTGGATGCTATCTGCTAGGCCTAATGCTGCGATTGTCAGCCTCTAAAACAATCATTAGCAATCCGTACGAGGCCCGGAGGGAATCCAGCCTCTCAGTTTTCCCTCTTTATCTCTCCTTTTTCTTCTCTTCCTTCCCAAATTCCCAGAGACAGAGGGGATCGCACCAAAGCTCCTTTAACCTCTGCCGCATTAGGCCAGATTATTCAGCCCTGGATCTGTTTTCACTCCTTTTCCTCTTCTTTTCTTCGCTTCATGGTGGAGGCGCACATGCCAGGTGTAAACACGCCACCGTCACACTCGACTAGCTCTCTGAAATTAAAGAAAGCCAGAAACAATAGCTCCAAAACCTCAGCACTGCTGGGGCTGAGGGGGGTGACGGCTCGACCCTGATAGGGCAAACAATGCCAGGCCTCGTCCTTGGGCATATGTGTGTGTGAGGGAGAGAGAGAGAGAGAGAGAGAGAGAGAATCTGAGAGTATCTGCACTGGGCCATCTGTCTCCCCTTTTCCTCCTTCAGTGGATTTGAGGCTCGATTATTCATCTGTTTCCACAAACACAAACACACTGCCGCTCAGGGAGCTCCCCTGAAACTGAGTGCACTGAGTTTGTGTGTGTGTGTGTGTGAGGAGGAGGGGGGTGTAAGGTGCTTAGAGAAGCTACATACACACCAGTCTTGACTAAAGCGACATTAGAGGCGAACCAGAGCACTTACAACAGTAATGTTCAGATGAGCTGGGCCCTGTTAACTGTTCCCTACATTCACATCTGGATCATTGGGATCCTGAGTGGAGCAGCTATCAAAGTGTTGGCTCTGTCATTAGGAGGTTGCAAGTTCAATGTGTAGTACTGCCACAGCCATCCGTGTCCACGAGTTACAGAACAAAGAGCAGAACTGTCCTTGTTCTTTCTGGGTGTGTAGGACAGCTCTTCTCTTCCCCATCACTTGCCAGAAACATAGTACTTAGCAGTGTAACAATACAGTGTATTATATCATTAGAGATAAGGCTCTTGATTCGATAAATGCAGGTATTATCTTATTAGCACATAATTAGCATATTAGTTTGTGGTTAACCCATCTTTGGCAGTGAGCACTTAATAGGGTAGTCAGAAAACACCAGGGGTGGTGGGCAGGCACCTCTGCACCTAGGTAGCAGTTGGGAGGTTGAGGGTTGTAAATGTTAAAGGGAGCCCCCTTCTATTACTTTCTCCACCTTCTACCAGTCCAGGGGATCGAATTGGTGACTGGTTTCTCTAATCTGTAGGTCACAGCTGGATACCACAAGAGATACTAGTGGGAAAGTGAATTAAAATGCATTTAAAAGATATTCAAGGGTCTCCCTGATCTCTAAACCTGCCACCTACACCCAGTAAGGTAGGTCCAGAGTGTCATATCGAGCTGTGTATGATGCTGCTCTAAGTTCAGAATCAGAAAAAGTAATGTAATCACGACTGCATCTTAATGAAGAGCCAATCACTTCATAACGGATTATTCCATTTGAGGGATCGTGCAGCTAAACTTAAAGAAACAACGCTTCAGAATGACAGATCAGCGCCGCGACGCGACCACTGATTGATTTCCTCCACGAGCGGCTAATAGATTTAGCTTTCCCTCCGCAATCGGCTCTCATTAACCTTCCAGCACTTTCACACATGATAGATTTATTCTCTCTCTCTCATATATACACACACACACACACACACACACACACACACACACACACACACACATAAACATTTATACAGTACACAGACACACTGAGGCTCAGACCTCTTTTGTCATAGAGTGTGGAAAAATTTCAACAAAACAAAACTATCAAAACTCTGCCTCTCTCTTTTCTTTCCCAATTTTTCTTTCTTTCTTTCTTTCTTTCTTTCTCTCTCTCTCTCTCTCCTTTCTTGGTTTCCTCCTCCAGCCCTGAGGGAGTATTTCCTTGCCACTTTTGCCTTCCGCTTGCTTACCTGGGTTTTTCATGTTTATTTTTTTATGTTTTGTTGATCTTTTGTCCTTTTACTGGATTCCTGTAAAGCTGCTTTGTAACAATGGCTGATTTATTATCAATCTGGCTCTATGTGTCCAACAGTTTGTGGACACCTGTTTCTTCTCAAATCAAAGGTATTACAAACATCCCACCTCTTCCATGACTCACAGGCCTCTCCCGCAAATTGATAGAGGCTCCCTGATCCCTGCTAATCATATACAATATCCTGGAAATCGAGACATTTTATTTTAGGCTTGCTTGCACACTTTTTGGGAGCAATCGAGCAAGACAGAGCAAATCAGTGACTGACATAGTGATTTTTTAATGGCATTTGTATAGTTTAGTCCTGCAGCTCCATGGCAGACAGTTCAAAAACAGGGAATAGAAAATGGTGGGCAAAAAACAGTAAGACCTGAGGTAAGTTTACAGGTTTCATTCTTTCACTGGTATAACACACACACACATATATATATATATATATATATATATATATATATATATATATATATATATATACACTAGCTTCTTTTATTGACAACAACATATTAGGTAAAGCTGTTCAAAACATATGTGAAATTACTGTTGCGGTGGAGGTCACTTTAAGTGCTACCTCCCTGAAATTAGTTTTTGCAGGGTGAGATGTCTGGCATTACACTTTGTTTTCTTTTTCAAAACACAAAAGGCCATTATGGATGTCTGTGGCATCACTGGGGATCAAACCTGTGACATCTTGAAGCGAACACTTAGAGAACACACAAGTTTGTGTGTCAGCTGAGGTCAGATTGGAGTGATTGATTAATTTTGCATGAATGTTTTGGATCACTCATTATGAGCTGCACTACATGCATGCCAATATACTTCATCCCAGTTCTGCAGTCAGTGTTGACTGATGTTAGCTGATGCTAGCTGATGTTAGCTTAGCCCTGCTCTGGTCTTCTCATATCTCTACACTGCAGATAGACAGTAAGAGCTAAGTTGCCTCTGCTGGATAATGAGGGTAATTACTCACACTCCTAGTGGCACTAAGACTGTCAGTTTGGGTGGGCGTGACAAATTCACAGGTTGGCTAAGCCTCAAATTGCACTCCTTGGTGGTAATAGGAATGTGGCTCAAAACAGGAAAAAAATAAACAAAAATTAAAACTACATCCAAAAATTAAAACAAACATTTAAACTTTATAAATAAAGAAAAGGGCAACTCTACCAATTTCTTAAAATTCACTGCATAATTAAACAGGTAAATCAGAATTGTTCAGGGGGTGATAAACAGAAACAGACAAATCCCTAAAAGTGGCCTAACAAAATGTTATTACACTAAATAGTTATAATATACACTGTCTGATGCCTGATACACATAAATCTTTCAAATAAATCTATGAAATCTTAAAAATCTATAAAATCTTAGGTCTTTTTAAAAAGCCATTCCACCCTCTCTTTATTGTTTTGACTTAAACAGAGTGTTTTTGTGGCTGCACCTTTATATCCATTATATATTTTGTATTGTATTTAAAGGTATCATCAAAGTCAACCACATGACTGTATATATTCCTACATATTGTAATGAACATGGCTAACAATAAAATAAAAGTAGAGTGAGAGAGCCTCAGGGTCAGTGAATTCTCTGCATATCTGTAATTAATAACTGAGTCTAATCAGAAACTAAATATAATAATGTTTTTAACATGTGGCTTTGAAATTTGCATGAATTTTATGAAGAAGATAAATGCTGTATCTAGGGGAAAGATCAAGGTTATGAGTTCCTGAAGCCAATTAGAGAAAGAGTCAAGCCAGAGGACAGAAAAGAAACACACACACACACACACATACTGCTATCACCGCTAAGCTAATTATATTTGCAGATTCTGTCATTTAGACAAAAGGCGAAGAACACCCCGGTAATCAACACAAAATATTTAACACGCTCTTTAGGCGGTGAGCACTGACAACGTTTCCAAATGAAGTCAATCAAATATCAGTGTGATAGCTCCTCATGAATTATGAATAATTATTAATGCTGTTTTAAGGATAATGAAAGATATGTGTGATCTTTGTGGAGAAGGTAATGAGAACATTGTTCTTCTCCGCTGCTTGAATGGCAAATTATTTATGCTGTGGGAGAAACTGATACATTTATATGACTGTTATCTGAATATATATATAAGGTCAAAGGGGTCAAAACAGAGACCAGCAGTACTGCTGGATCTTAACATGAATGCTTTACACCCACAGGCCAATAATGGAAACAGTATGTGTTAGCATATACATAAACTAGTGTCACTGAATCACCAGAGATTTATGAATGAGTCTGCTAGGCCTTTAGTAGGGGGGTCAGGGCCTTTTTGCCATGAAAAGCAGCCAAAGACATTCAACAAATGATAAAATGTCAATTTGGTAAAGTCTAACAACTTTTTTTTTTATTTCTGTAACAAAGTATTATTTTGAAACTTTTGTCACATTATGAATAAAAACTGGTAAACCACGTCTGAATGGTTATGTGTGTTTTAAATTCAATGATCAGTTGTTAAAAACCTTTTTTAAGAAATTCAGAGACAGCTCATTTGCAAATTACCCTATTTACTGAGATCAGAAAACAGATCTACAGATCTAAATAAATGTCAGTACCCTAAGTACAGTACACCCTGTATTTGAGTCAAACTGACAAAAGCACAGCTAGAAAATAATACTGTCTCTTGCAGTTGTAATTGTGATAGTTTTCATGTGCATTTTTAAAAACAGTTCTTTAGTAAACAAAATAGTAATATATATAATTGTGACAAGTCAGTGAACCACTTGGATGTTAAAACAGTTCTATGTTTGGTTGAAAAGCTCTGTGTAACTTTATAAAATCAGTTCAACATAGCACCAGAAAGGTCCCTCTATGGGTCAAAGAACCCTTTTTCAGTACTATGTGCTCATTTTTGCTGTGACGGTAAAGCACTTTTTATATTTTGGTAAAGGTAGCCATTACTTTTATTTGGGGCAATCCTCCAATAATCAGTCATATTTAAAGAATCTACAACACTATGGTCAAATACACACACTCACTGTTTAGTGTGAATAAAAACTAGACTTTCGTGTGTGTGTTTGTGTGTTTTATGCTGGTAAAAGAGAACAATGGATTTAGTGTGAGAAAGCTCCATTATTCCCACACAATCGTCCCGCCCTGCTCTCTTCACAACTAATGAGTGCTTGGCCCCCGGACAATCACTGTGGCCTCCGTGGAGACCGGCTGCTCTTTATACGACAATAGACCCTCGATTCATCAGAGAGACAAAGTGGCTGGACAAGTCATTCAGTGCTGGAAATGCCAGCCAAAACCTGCTTTTTCCTTCTCAAAGCGCTGTGGTCTGGAGTGTGCCTGGGATGAACAGGCGTCCATGGAGGGCCTGGTCAGGAGGGAATGGCCATTTATGGGGAAATAAATGTCACAATTATCACATTCTCAGTTAATTCTCCTTGACAAATGTTTTATTCAGCACATCAAATAATAATGATATCTCTTTTCCTGGCTTGTGCTGGTCAATGGATTAAGCTGTTAGCCTAGTGCACAGACATTTGAGCTGAAAGATGTTGTTGCTGGATGTGTATTTATCTCTTTCTGTGTCCTACTTGGATGTTTTGGGGAAATTTAGCAAGACAAAAAGCGTTCCTCCTCTGAAACAACTGCAGTTAAAAAGCCCTGATCAAAATATCCGTATGATTTCCATCTTTGACGTTCTCAAAGGAAAAATTGGGAGCCCTGCATGATTACTAGTAACACCCCCTTTGGCAAGTATTACCGTTTGCAAATGTTTTTTTGGAGCTAAGGGTCTTGTAAGTTCTTGTTTGGGGCATTTTTTTACTCATTCTTTCTGCAAAAGGCTTATATTTCTGCTCATCTTGAGGTAGCAAATTGTGGATTTTGAGATAAGGAACCTTTTCCTGCAGTACAGCCCATTCTCTTTCCATCTTCAGCTTTTTTACTGATGGCATTTGCTGGTATTAAATCCTATCTTCCGTTTACCAGTAAAATGTTCCCCGTGTCACTGGCTGCAACACAAGTCTAATGCAAGATCAATCCACCCTGGACAGTTAAAGATATATTCTTTTCACGACATGCTACACACTTTTGTTCCATCATTTTGTTCACTGCAGCCAAAAAGATTAGTTTTAACTACTGGTCATTGGGACACGGTTTGAGGATTCTGCATATTTCTAAAGCTTTGGAATTGCATCACCTGGACAATAGTAAGTAAGTAAGTAAAAATGTTTTCATATAGCACATTTAAAACAACCAACGTTGCACCAGAGTGAATTGCACTACAATAATACTATGAGAAAAAGAATCTCTTAATACACTACACTAACCTTGAACGTTTCATCTGTAACGTTATGCCTTTTGGAGATCAGTCCTACTCACTTAATTATTCAGAGTAACAAACATTTTGATAAAGGGTGCCAAAACTTTTGCAAGATGCATTTTGTTGAATATTTCCTCTCTAAGCCATTGCAAACGAGCTAACAACAAAATGTGTCACATGAACATTAAGGCAAACCAGCTGCCGTATTGTAGTCGCACGATTTGCGTTTGAACTACAATAACCACAATGCTCTTCAGCCGCTTCACCGGATGTTGCTGTTCAGTGTAAACACACACACACACACACACATACTCCAATGGCCGCAGGACGTTTTTTTGACACATATTCGACTTCTGATCTTGTGTAAGTTGTGGTGTTGTTTCTGTAAATAGCAGTGAATTCATTCTGCCTGGTGTGAGAGGCTGTTTTTTTTACATGTTGCTCTGTTGGGGCTCAGCTGGGGCACAAAGACAGCTCGGATGTTTACCCTCTATATGGACACTTGACATTGCAGCAAGTCAGTATTAAATAATTGTATTTTTTTAAACGTTTTAGCAGCATAAATACGTTTGAAACATACCTATTTGAGCCACAACGCTCCATTCTGTTTTATATCTGTGTTTGTACGAGGCTGAAGTTGGCCTCTCGTTAGAATTGTTCATTCCACCTTAAATAGTGCAGCAGTTACACTATGGCGCCTGAGGCACCAGACTGTATCTGCTGCACCATTTAAGGTGGAACGGCTATTTCGAATAAGTCAAATTCAGCTTCGCTGTCTCTTGTTTAAGGTAAACCAGCCTTGCTTTCTCTAAGCTAACTCTACTAAAGCTGCTTTAGCACTTCATCCTTGCAATCTAATCTAATTTAAGCACTTTGAGAACCTTTTAACGCCTTTTTGCTCGCCTTGTTTGACAATGATGATGCTGTAATCGTGTTTATGTCCACTGCAACAGTTTATTACTAGTCAGCTGTCATGTTTTGTTCCTTTATGCGGAACTTGCTAAAACAGTATCAGAGTAAAGAAAGACAATGCAGTCAGCATAAACATGAACAAATAAATAAACAATAACAAACTAGTCTTGTTTTTTTTTTAATCTTTTTATGTAAGAGAAGATATGGGGTTTGTATATAGGGTTTATTTGTTTATTTATACAGTGTTTTTGTCTATGGGATTTTGTATATACAGTATCTTTATATATAGTAGTTTTTATATACAGTGTGTATATGGAGTTTTTTTATATGCAGTATTTCTGTATATAGGGTTTGTAGATGCAGGGTGATACTGCGTGTATACTTTATACTTTACAAAGATTTGTTTCCAGTCTTTTTGCTAATCTGTGTTTTGTGTGCTCTCTCTTTTTGACCTCGCAGGTCATGCATGCAGCTCATCCTGTAGCCTGTGCAGTGTAGTTGCTAGGGGGGGTGCTATCTGACCCCAAATACCCCCCGTACCCCTGCCCCCTGGCCCCCCCCCCAGCACCTATGTTCCCTATGCTAACTCTTCTCAGCATGTTTTACTATATCTGTCTGCGGCGGCGGTGCAGGAGCGGGTCGCGGGGAGAGTCTCTAGGCGGCCGGCGTGCACTTGTCGATTTGGGTCAGCGCTCCGCCCTGCCAGTGACCGTAGAGGTGGAACAGTATGCGAAGGAGGTTCTAGACTTCAGCTCACATTACGGCAGTGAGAACAGCATGTCCTACACCATGTGGAACCTGGCTGGGGTGCCGAACGTCTACCCCAGCTCAGGAGACTTCACTCAGACGGCTGTTTTTCGGACTTATGGCTGCTGGTGGGATCAGTGCGTTAGTGCTCCAGCACCGTTCCGTCGCACACCACCCTCCTTTCACAGCCGAGACTTCCTAGAGCTGGCTTTTGAGGAGCAGGTGTACCCCACTGCTGTGGAAGTGCTGGAGACCTACCACCCAGGTGCTATTGTGCAGATCCTGGCCTGCTCTCTAAATCCTTTCACACAGAATCCACCTGCTGATGTCAGGTAACGCAAAAAGAGTTTATAAAAAGTTTCTACTGTTTCTACTGTCCAGCTCTTGAAGCATTGCTGTGAGGATTTGATTTCATTTAGAGACAAATTCACTAGTGAGGTCAGGATCATCACCACACCTCCCACATAACTCCCCAACTCATTCCAGATATTTTGGATGGACCACCATCATTCCAGAGAATACTGTTCCAGTGCTGTGGTATTTGTACCTCTCTAGTCTACGCCTGGCATTGGGCATGGTGCCAATAGGTTCAAGTTGATCTGCTCCAGAGAGTCCTATTTTATAGGCAATACTTTGGACTCTACAGGGACTAAACAAGCTGTGTATATATAGATATAGATAGAGAGAGATTACATAAATATAATACTTATGGGACATATTACTATTACACAAAGCTACACACACACTTATATATTACATATAGCATATACATGTAATCTACATATTATTATATATTGTATATACATATACTGTATGTGATATCTGATCTGTGCCCTGTCCTGACATATAAAAAAATAAGTCTGTGTGTGTGAGCGTAGGTGGGAGGTGCTGTGGTCAGGGGAACCCACTAAAGCCATGAGCCCCCAGGCCCGACAGTTTTCCCCTACCATCCGGCCCACCAGCTTCCCCACCAACCTGCTGCGTTTGGAGGTGAACAGTACTATGCTGGAGTATTACACTGAGCTGGATGCAGTGCTCCTGCGGGGTGTCCGCGAAAGGCCAATACTTGCGCTCTATAAGATGCCTATGATAGACATCAGTGATCTAAGTGATGGTGAGGAGGACCTGACTGAGACTGGGGGGGCCCTGTGCTGCAGGACTACTGCTGCTGACCACAAACACTGCCTTGGCAACGGCTACTTTGATAAACTGCCATATGAGGTGAATACAGCTGACCTACACTGACTCAAATTTAAAACATTTTGACTAAATGTCGACACTTATAAAACACTAAACACTGCTAAAACAGGCCACTTTAAATGATTTTTGTGATGTCCAAAAGCTTATTAAGCTTCATTAGCCCCACTGATAAGAGCTGTTGTTATAAGGAGTGTTTTTGTCCGGACTGCTCATTTTTTTTAAGAGAGAGGTAAAAATAGTATGGTAATATGTAGTATAGTACTTTTATATGGGATAGATTATTACATGTAAATTACATACGAAATTACATAGATATGAAATACTTATGGGGCATAATATTATTACATACAGGTACTTAAATATGTATTGTAGTACATATATCAAACAACAGCACACTTATTATACACCACAAAGTAGATTTTATTTACAAGACTGTTGAACTTTTAACTTAAAATTTTTTTTTTTACATTTAATCCTTACTATCCCATACATAATACACTGGCAGTGTTGTGTATATTATTGATACAGTATTATTACATTCAGACCACGGTTAAACTAAGCATGCCACAGATGATCTCATGGAGGTTTATAAGAAAGCATCATGCTCTGCTCAGGTTAATCATGTCTTGATATGTTTATAGTAATTTTTGGATAATTACAGCGTGTCATTTTATGGGAAAGTAATTTGGAAATACCTGTGTGATGTTTGATATGCTATGCTCAGATATCTTAGCCAAACCACTGCTGTTTTACCATGTCACCCAGGCTGTGTGTGTGTGTGACAGAGAAATGCTATACAGTCATTAACTGAAAACTGATATTCAGTTTAACACATTCCTGCTCACTTTAGAGGGAACACATAAACCAGCATGACTGAAGGGTTTCTGAGTGTATTTTTTTTTTTATATTTATCACATTTATTTTGTCCCTGTGCATTAGCATATGTGGGAGTTAAAGACCCAAAAATGGCAGCAAATCAGTCATTCAGCAAGTCAGTATTAAATAATTGTATTTTAGCAGTTTTAGCAGCATATATACATTTGAAACATACCTATTTGAGCCACAACGCTCCATTCTGTTTTATATCTGTGTTTGTACGAGGCTGAAGTTGGCCTCTTGTTAGAATTGTTCATTCCACCTTAAATAGTGCAGCATTTCTACATTGTTTATGTTTCTGTTATGTTGTGTGTCTTTAAGACTGATATTTGTGACTTCACTAATACAAGTCTAGACAGATCAAAACCAGTGTGTTAGGGGTCAGTGATGTAATCAGCTGTGGTTTCTGTAGTTTCAGTTAGCTGTAATTGTTTCAGAACTTGTATATAGTTTTATATTTATAGTTATATATATATATATATATATATATATATATATATATATATATATATATATATATAAATCTCTCTCATTTCAGTTGATCCAGGTCATAGTAAGTCACCTGGCAGTTCCTGACCTGTGTCGTTTGGGTCAGTGCTGTAAGCTCCTGCAGCAGCACTGTTCTGACCCGCTGCAGTACGTTCAGCTCAGCCTGCAGCCATACTGGTCTCGGCTCAGTGATGCAGCTCTCGCCCACCTGCAGCCACGCTGCACGCTTCTGCAGAGGCTTAACATGTCTTGGTGCGGAAACAGAGGAGCTGTGACGGCTACCGGATTCTGTAGGTAAGCACAGAGCTGCAATAATAATCAACTAATCTATTACCCATATCACCCCCTACAGTTCCTGTAGTGTATTATGGACTCCCAGAACAATCTGTCTCCCTCTCTCAGCTTTATCAGGGCGTGTGGGATAAGTCTGGTGTGTTTGGAACTGTCCTGCTGTCATTTCCTGAATGAAGTGTGCGTGGAGGTGATTTGTGCAACATGTCCGCGCTTACAGGAGCTAGACCTGTCCTCGTGCGACCGGCTGCAGCCTCAGGCCTTCACACACATCGCCAAACTCGCACACCTTCGCCGCCTCATACTGTACCGCACCAAAATAGAGGTGAGAGTAACAGTAGGATCTGCTACTAATTATTATATCAGTTTATAATATGATTAATTATTAATAACCTTCAGTTATTGACAGCTTTCAAAAAAAGCCCATTATAGCGCATAATAGAGCGCCCTATACACTTTCATTAGGGTGGTCTTCTTTTATTATCATTATTTTGCCCATCATAATTTTATATCTTCACTGCACAAATAATGAAAAACATTTTAGTTCATATCATCCACCCTTATTTGGTAATAAAAACTATATAAAGACTAATAAATTATATATATATATATATATATATATATATATATATATATATATATATATATAGATATATATATATTTACACGTTCTTGCACTGTTCTGTATGGTTATTGATGGCTTTTAGACCAAGCCTAATGGTTGGTTATATAGAATGTTTTGCAGTAGAATGTAATATAAGTGATCATATATAAACAGTTTACAGATCAAGGGAAAGCTATGGTGTCTGTTGTACTCAGGACAAGGTTGCTTATTCATATACATTTCACATTGATCTCATTGAGTGTGCTCTGCCCTGACCCTGTCCACAGCTTACTCGCGCCACTCTCGTCTAAACCTGCCTAGAGAATACCAATAACACCAGTAACCTCAGTAGCAGTGTGTCTGAGTGTGTGTTTTAGAGCAACATGGTGCTTTGTGGTTCTGCTCCATTCCCTCCTTATAGGCATAGTGTTACACTGCAGAGATGGATACTCTTTACACACACATGCACACACGCATTATCAAACCCTCATCCCACTGCTATTAGGCTGTCACTAACATAATTAACATGTTTTCTCACCATCAGCAGAGGTTCACGCACACACACACAAACACATACACATGTACACATATCACTTCACTGAGAGATGTTTTAACCTAACTGAGAACAATAGCTGTATTGTGTGTGTTAATAGAGGTGTTGAGTGTGCCATCTTTAAGTCAGCGATGATTCAGCTGTTTCCGTCAAAACTCAAGAGATTTTTTCCCTCTGAAATTTTAAACCGTTCTCTTTCTTGATGTGAGCGCTATTCAGGCGTGCTGGGCCATGAAGTCATGTAATAGTTTTATTTTGACATATCCATTTCTCTGTCAGTTCTGAATAACACGGCTAAGCGCACCGCTGTCTGCGCATCCCGTTTCAGTCCATGTTCCTCTGGCTCATTTTTCCACCACTGGATGGTAGACACGTCCGCTGTGGTTGGAGGCTTTGTTTCCTTTGATCATTTAAAAGGAAGCAGCCTTTGTTTCTTTGTGTGAGGTGTTTTTGGTGTGTTGAGGGGTTGACACTTATTATAATAAAATCATTGTTTTTTTCTCTCTAATTTAATTCTAACTTTTGTTGTATTCAGAGCATGAGTAACATGAGAGCCCTGGGGCTCGAAATATTTGTCCCTATGTCCCTTGCATACAGAGCATGCACTTCTACATTTATGGTTCTTGGTACATGATTTTTTTGGACGATGTAGCATTCCGAAAATAATTGCAATAAAAATATTATTGTTGTTTTAAGACCATTTTATGCCACTGTTATAATGATAATATACTTGCATAATAATGCAGTTACATCTTTTTAAAGAGCAATTAACTTTTTATTTGTTTTTTGGCAAATTGTACTGCCTGTCAAAATGTTGCAGCATATTTAAAAAAACAAACAAACATTAGCCCCAAGTAACACAGACTTGGACAGGGCAGATGAGAGAACAGAACAGTGCAACTGAGTAAAATATTGGTAATGTTAATTCTTATGTAAACAAACACGCAACCGGGCATTATTGAGATCATGTCCATATATTGTATGATAAGTTGATAATGTAGTTATTGTGACAGGCCTATGCTCTTTATCGACTCACATCAAGAAATAGTGACAATATACTGATCAGTTTTTATGTCAAGCTGATTTGATTAGCTGTGGTTGTGATGGAAACAGAAAAGCACACCAATAACATTCAGGATAGCAAATTCGTAATGTAAATTCTTAAAAAAAAAAAAATTATAGCATATTACTGTATATAGACATTACTTTCAATATGCAAAATTAATGCCGCATATATGGAAGAATATAGGAATCGTATATTCTACATAGGTAAATTCTAGGGCTGCAATGATAGAAACAACATGTTTTGGCCATTTTATCAAAAAACACCTACGATCTACAGTAGTGTGAAAAAGTGTTTGCCCCCCCCTTCTGATATCTTACTTGTTTGCATGTTTGTCACACTTAAATGTTTGAGATAATTAAAAAATATTTTACACAAAGATAATACAGTTAAACACAAAATGCAGTTTTTAAATTAAGGTTTTTATTATTAAGTGAAAAAATAAAAATCCAAACTATAAGGCCCTGTGTAAAAAAGTGATTGCCTCCCAAACCTTATAACTGGTTGGGCCACCCCTAGCAGCAACAAGCAGTTGTGATAATTGCAGCGCTGTGGAGGAATTTTGGCTCACTCATCTTCGCAGAATTATTGTAATTTGGCCACATAGGAGGGTTTTCGAGCATTAACCACCTTTTTAAGATTATGCCACATATTAGGATTTCAGTCAGGTCTTTGACTAGGCAACTCCAAAGTCTTGATTTTGTTTTTCTTAAGACATTTTTGAATCTTTGTCCTGCTACAGAATCCAAGTGCCCTTCAGCTTGAGGTCTCAAACAGATTGCCCGACATTCTCCTTCAGTATTTTTAGTTAGACAGCAGAATTCATGGTTCTGTTTACCACAGCAAGTCTTTCAGGTCCTAAAGCAGCCAAACAGCCCCAGACCATCACACTGCCACCACCATATTTTACCGTTGGTATGATGTTCCTTTTCTGAAATGCTGTGTTACTTTTACGCCAGCTGTAATGGGACATACGCCTTCCAAGTTCAACTTTTGTCTCGTCAGTCCACAGAGTATTTTCCTAGAAATCTTGGTGTTAATCAAAATGTTTTTTTTTGGCAATACTGAGATGAGCCCTTATTTTCTTTTTGCTTAGCAGTGATTTTACGTCTTGGAACTTTGCCATGCAGGACATTTTTGCCAGTCTCTTTCTTATGGTGGAGGCATAAACAGTGACCTTAACTGAGGCAAGTGAGGCCTGCAGTTCTTTGTATGTTGTTGTGGGGTCTTTTGTGACCTCTTGGATAAGTCATTGCTGCGCTCTTGGGGTAATTTTGGCCGGCCAGCCACTCCTAGGAAGGTTCACCACTCTTCCATGTGTTCGCCACTTGTGGATAATAGCTCTCACTGTTCTTCCAAAGCTTTAGAAATGGTTTTATAAGGCCATTTTCTCTTAATAATAAAAACCTTCATTTAAAAACTGCATTTTGTGTTTGTGTAACTTTGTGTAATATTTAAATTTGTTTGATGATCTGAAACATTTAAGTGTTACAAACATGCAAAAATATAAGAGATCAGGAGGGGGGCAAACCGTTTTTACACCACTGTATAACTGCACAGCTTGTAAACCCCCTGGAAAAGGAGCATTATAGACCACTGCTGACCAGGTATTATTTTGGGTCCCAGGCTTGAGCCCTGGTCATTTTCTCTCTTTTTCTGTGTATGTGTGTAGCAAACAGCCATGCTGAATATCCTGACGTTCTGCACTGAACTGAGACACCTCAACCTGGGCAGCTGTGTAATGGTGAGTCAGGTGCGCACACACCTTTAACACACCAAGAGCGTCTCGGGGTGATTGCAGTGAACTTATTAAGAGTGAGTTTGGTGGGAAATGGTTCATTTAATGGTTCATTTCACTTAAACTTGTTTGAGGGACAATTGTTGCCGCACAGTGGACTGTATGTATCCAACAAACAGTTAACAGTGTCTACAGGCATCAGGCAGCATGTTCATAACAATTTAGTGAAATAGCTGTGTGTGAGGGAGCCTTCAGAGCTTTAGACATCTATTTTCCATTTACCACCACTGTCAACAATTCTGACCGTAAGTTTCTCTAGAACGGAGCATAAACACCAAACTCGCTCTGAATTACTTAGTTTACATTTTAATTGCTTAATTGCAGTTGCAATCAAAGTTATTCAACCCCTTATTGCAAATTAGGTTTATCAGCACATTTTTTAAACTGTCAGCTGTTTGCGATTAACCAATAAAACAAAAGGTTTACTGGAGACCATTGCCCATTAGGAATGGGCTAAGATTCTTCAGAAACACTGTCAGAAGCTGGTGTCTGGCAATGTATAACGTTTGCACCAGGTCATAATGTAGCAAATTAGTGCTCAACTAAGTACTAAAGATGCTTGTCATGAAGGAGTTGAATGAGCGTAAGACTGTAGTAGTGATTAACATGGGCATTTTGTGTTGGATTTGGAGAAAACACTTGTTATATTAGTGTTGTAGTAGTGTTGAGCTATTTAATATTGATATTTAGTTCTTGGTGGATTAGTTTATTGCAAACAGCTGAAAGTTTGTAAACGTTGCTAAAAAAAAAAACTAATTTGCCATAGAAATTAAATCATTTCAATTGCAACTGTATACTATGATGCAAATGTTGGTGGAATTTCCTTTAATTCAGGCTTTACTTAGGTTCACCCCTCAACACTACAGACTTCGCTCAGACTTGCATAAAGTGACAACGTCTGTTGTGTGCAGATAGAAGATTATGACGTAGTGGTGAGTTTGCTTGCTGCACGGTGCCGGGGATTGGTGTCTCTGGACCTGTGGCGTTGCAGGAATCTGAGCGAGCGGGGGCTGGCGGAGCTGGTGTCCGGCTGTGCAGGGCTGGAAGAGCTGGACCTGGGCTGGTGCTCCAGTCTCCATAGCAGCTCAGGGTGCATCCAGTTGTTGTGCCGCAGGTTGAAACGTCTACGCAAACTCTTCCTCACTGCAAATCGCACTGTCTGTGACAACGACCTTGAGCAGCTCGCAGCAAACTGCCCTGCACTAGAGCACCTTGACATACTGGGTGAGTGTCAACATACTGGTTGCATACGAGGTGCAAGTGTCAATATATATATATATATATATATATATATATATATATATATATATATATATATAATATGTGTATATATGTGTGTGTGTGTGTGTGTAAATGTTTATATGTAATAATATGTATTATAAATGTGAGTACCTATTTGTAATCAAAATGTGTGCAGGTACGCGAATGGTGAGTCCAGCTGCTCTGCGCAGACTGCTGCAGTCGTGTCCTCGGCTGCGTTTGCTGGACGTCTCCTTCTGCTCTCAGATCGACACACGGACTGTACAGGAACTGACCAGCCTGTTCCCAAATGTCTTCATTAAAAAGAGCTTCACCCAGTGAACTCTACATTAGCCAACCTGCTGGGGGCACTAAGACGCTACCCACATGGGTTGCCACAGGGTTTTACTGGTGCTGTTGATGTGACTGCTCTGCATAAGAGTGTTTTTACAACGATAGTTCAGAAAAAAATCGAAAGCTCAAGTGTAGTCGATCAGCCAAGACATGTATGGTGTCTGAATTTGACTGTCTTCATTCTTTTGCCCAATTAACCTTCTACATGCGACCCACGCACTACATAATGTTGCAGGTTTAAAATTGAAAAGTAAGGTAAATTCCACAATTTTTCATGATCCCTTCATAATTCAGTGTTTAAGCTGAACACATTCAGAGTGAGGTTTTGTGTAAATGTATGATTAGTTCAGAGAAACTTACCGACTCCAGGCATTGCCCTGACTACAACACGAAATATAGCCACTTTATTTACTCTCCAAACCCAGCAGTGCACACACACGTGTCTTCTGAGTTTGATATAAAATGTAGGTGATGGTAAAAATAATGGCAAATCTGAACAAATACATTTGTTTTTTTCCCCCCATCATTTTAATGATGTAATTTTAAAAAACACATTTTAGATGCAAAATCTTCTCAAGATAACAATAAAGCAGAGTCTCAGGCAGCAGGCGGTGTATTCCTAACCATAGTGTAATGAAGTGTAAAAAAGTGGTAGAAGTGTTTCACACCAAACCCACTAAAATGAGTTTGCTCACATCAAATTATGAAGGACATAATGGATTTTAAAATATTGGTGAAATTGCCCTTAAAAAGACTAAATATAGATATTGCAATATGAACAAGTGTTGTCTTTTTCTGTTGGTTTAACAGGACCTCTACTGGGTCAGTAGTTTGCCAGTAGAACGACATGTTTGGGGACGAGGCATAGTTAGATCTTAACTAGCATGGTGCTGCTGCATACCTAAATCATCACACACTTCAAATCATGTTATTAATTTTATGAAGGCCTAGTATTAGTAGGGCTGGTAGCTCCAGTGTAAAACCACAAAAGCACTTCAAACACCAAACATGACTTACCTGATTGACTAGCTGTGAGGTAAAGAGAGGGAGACTTTAAGGAGAGGACAAACTGAAGCACTGAGCTAAAGGTGCTCGGTGTAAACTCTTTTTTTTTTTTTTTTTTCTTCTTCTTTTTTTTTCTTCACACTTGACCTCAGTGATTGATCTTAATCTCAGGGTTTTATTTTCATGTTTTATTTTTCGCAGACAGAACTGAACTCCCCTCCTGATGAATGCAACTCCTGAACTGTGTGCTTGCGTGCAGTAATTGCTGTTTGTTTTCTTTCTCCAGTGTGGATGCTGGTGTATATGATGTGCAGTTATGACTGTTTATTTATGTGCTTGTTTTGCGTACCTGTAGAACACCTGAAGCCCTGACGGCTGTAACACCTTCTCACTCAAAGCTCCAAAATGTTTTGGACTGTTTTACCTTGAGGCTGTTGGTGGAAGACTTTCTGAATCAGTTTGGCAGTCTGTTGGAGTGTGGAGTTGAAATGTGTCCCGTCTCGCACACAAGAGAAGCATTTCCTTTACTTTTGTGAAACTTGAAGTTTACTTTGTAAGATGCTGACTGCTAGAGAACATTTACTGGTGCCTTATATAGTGAGAGACGCCATTCTCTGTATGTGTCTGCGTGTCTGTGTGTGCTGGGAGTGTCAAGTAGTGCTGAACCAAAGTTCTCTGTTTACTGCCTTTGGGGTTTTTTATTTATTTTTTATTGATGCACTACTCTTTACTTAATGATTAATGCTGCTGAATGTGGTGTATTTACGTTCTTGTGGAAGTGATTTTTATTGAAATTTAATTTTGACCAATTTGTTACATCACCTGTACCATTTTGTTCTCCTGCATAAAAGCACATATGATAACCACTCAGTAATGAACAAACCCTTTCACCATAAAAGATGAAAAAGTCCTGCTCAGCTGTTTTTCCTTTTTTGTCAAAATAATTCTTTATATTTGAAAATTTGGTTTATTTTAGTTAGATTTTTGTTAGCAAAATTGGTTATCAAATTTGTGCTATTTTCATGGCAGTGTTGCCAGACTGCTGGTGTGTCTGAATAAACATGATGGTTAACGAGATTTTTTTTTACCTAAAAGAAATAACATCAATCAATTATTCATTATTATGCATTATTTATTCTTTGTAGCCCTTTTGGTAGGTACTGACCACTGCACAACAGGAACACTACACAAGTTCTCTGAAGGTGTCCTGTGGCATCTGGCACCAAGAAGTTAGAAACAGACCTTTCAAGTCTAAGTTGTGAGGTGAGACCTCCATGATTGTAACAATGAGCATTGGGAGCTTATGACCCTGTCGGTGTTTCACAGGTTGCCCTTCCATAAACCAATTTTGATAGGTGCTGACCACAGCACACCAGGAACACTTCACAAGACCTGTCGTTTTGGAGATGCTCTGACCCAGTCATCTAGCAATCACAATTTAGAACTTATTTTGCCCACATGAACTTAAAGAACTGACTGTTCACTTGCTGCCTAATATATCTAACCCCTAGACAGGGTGCCACTGTAGTCAGATAATGTCATTCACTTCACCTGGCAGTAGTTTTAAAGTTATGACTGTTCAGTGTAAACTGATAATGGTTGCCGTTTCACCTTCACAGTTTTCAGATCTTAAGCAGAACCTCACAAAAATATAGTCATAAGTTTTAGAAGTCCCAGACCAGAACAGAACTGTAGATAATTCTAACCTGACTTGAGAGACTCATTATGAATGACCTTGTCTGGTTTAAACAATAGTGAGTGGAATCCTTTCTGCAGTTCCAAAAGACTTGAGCTGAACAAAAGCAGCATAACTTTTACAACAGTTTGGCAAAAATTCAAATGGCCATGATTCATCACAGATCCCAGATGCATGTTGCAAACAAACACTGGCCTTACATGATCATGCACATAATGTTCCACTTTTTAGTGCTATTCCATTTCCAAACTGGATGGTTTGTATCCCTGTGGAGAAGTTTGTTTGTATTTAAAGACTAAAGAAACTCACACTGTGTTCTAAACCACCTCAAACTAATAAAGATCTGGATGTGTTCAGTCCAGTAATTGTTAGCAATATTAGACTAACATCTACTGTGGTAAACTACAGAAGCACATGTCGGGTACGAAACATGACTTGGCTGATCGATTGCATCTGGTGCCAGTATTTAATCACCTCCTTTTAATTGTTAGTTACACTGCAAAATGTCCACAAACTAAGGCTTTGTCCCAACTACTACTCACTAATTCTAACCCCTCTCCCCTTACTATATACTCAATAACTAGTCTAGGATTGAGCCTAATTGCCTTTCACAAACCCAAATGAAGTCACATGTGAAGGGTGCTTCCAATAAAGAGGAAGGGTATAAATTAAGATGTTAACTTTGGGATGCCCTTTCTACTTTTAGGTGGAAGAAGAAATGAATGTAGGCTAAATTTGTTATCCACTCTCAGTCTAATCAGCCTTTTGGTATTCTCAACTGTCCCTGCAAAATGAAGAAGGTATAACAGCATAACAATCATATGAAAATGTGTTTTAAGTCATGCTTGTATATAAATTATGGCTTAAAAGATTTGAGGTAAAATTATAAATTCACCAATTCAGTGACTTTGTTTTGATCCGAAGAATGTTGTGCCTACAATTTGCCCCAAGGTCTTAATAGAACCAATATAATCTTTACTCAAAATGATTCCAGAACCTACATTTATTTCCTGCATTATGTTTTTTTTGCTGTTGGAGGGTCTTAAAGCACACTCCCCCTCCACAGTAATTACTCTGGGATTACTCCTTAATGTGGGGAGCCCTCTAAAGGTAAAGGTGCACGTATTTGTCACTGTGCAGTGTACACTGCACAGCGAAATGTGTCCTTCGCATTTAACCCATCTGTGGTAGTGAACACACACTAGTGCACTAGGGGCAGTGAGTACACACACACCCAGAGCGGTGGGCAGCCAACTCCAGCGCCCGGGGAGCAGAGAGGGTAAAGGGCCTTGCTCAAGGGCCCAACAGTGGCAGCTTGCCAAGCCCGGGAATCGAACCCACAACCCTGTTATCGATATCCCGGTGCGCTAACCGCTGAGCCACCACTGCCCCTCTAAATGAACGCACAAGCGGAGGTGGGGTGGATAGACTGAGAGAGTAAAGAGCGGATTAGATTGGGGGTATGTGTGCTGCTGTCAAGGCCTACTGGAGGTCAAAGGTCTTGCTTGCACGAAAAGGGAAGTGTGAACACTGGGGAAAGGCTGCTCTGATCCGTGTGGCTGCAGTTCCTAGTGTTGTACCACCAGGTTGTGCTAAAAGATCACAATTTGCTTCGGATGCAAAACACACCTAAACTCAAACCAATAGAAACGGAGCATGCTCAGTGGTTGCAGCAGATACAAAGGCCTGAATCACACCATATTCATGAATTATTATAATTATTAAAGAAATACTGGTATTTTTCAATATGATCTTTACCTGCTGCACATGTAGTGAGTATTCAAACACCACACAATAATCTCTGAACAGAAAACCAGGTGATTTTTAAATCATTTGTAATAGAAGCCAATAGGCATCGGTTTGTGTTATAAGGGAGTCACCAGTTATCCTAAACATGAAATGACTGACAAAAAGCTGAGATCTAGAAATGTCACAGTGGCATCTAAAATGACCTTTCCATCTAAAAAATGTAATACAGTGTAACGCTATTAATCTTAGTTTATAGTTCATTTAGTTTATAGTGCATATTCCTGTCTAGATGCTTAAAGAACAGTGGTTAATGTTTAGAAGTTTAATGGTCTCAGAATCTAATGCTAATGCCAGCTGGTGACTTACTCTCATAATAACTAATATTGTAACATGGTGTTCTCAACTGTTTAATACAGCTCTGGAGTATAAACACTATCGCAGGCCTGTAAACGAGTCCAGACACTTTGTTTACTACAGTTTTCCCAAAAATCTTCCCTAATAGAAAAAGCCTGTTTGGAAAATGCCATTGCCTTAAACAATCATATTTTACTCTCTTCAAGTTTGAGCTTTTGAAATAACACAGCTCAGAGTAATATTCAACCAGAAGACCAACTAATAATACTACTATTAATACAGCTAATAATACAGCTGATAACACATTTCAGCACTCAGCTCAGCAGCAAGAGGAGCAAAGGTCTCTACAACACTGCACTGAGTTTTAGCAGCCTTTCTGCACTGCAGTCCACAATAAACAAATACAGCAGAACAGAGTAAAATAGAACAGAATAGAACAAGGTCTGTTCTGTTTAATTTTATATTCTGTTCTCTATTCTGTTCTATTATATTCCACTTTGTAATTGTATTCTGTTGTATTACACTCTTTCTATTCCATTGTACTTTATTTTGTTCTGTTCTATTTAGTTCTATTACATTCTGTTCATGTATGTTGTTTTCCATTTTAGTCTCTTCTATTTTGTTCTATTCCATTATTATTTTATTTTGCTCTAAGCCTTTTTCTCGATGATATTCAGTTATTGTCTCTTTTGCTCCATTCTATTTTTTAATTTGTTATATTATCTATTATTTTCTCATGCCAATAAAATCTATTTAATAGAATAACAGGCTTACAGACCCAATTGTTGTAGCTCCTCAGACTACAACAATCCGAAACTAGTGCCTTAGATTTAAGAATATAATAGAAAAAGAATAGAATATAAAAATAACTGTCATGAATGTTCTTCAGAAATACATGATTTAGTCATAGACCCCTTTTTACCTCTAGTGTCAATAGGCTCAACTTCTGGAAAAGAATAGAACTACAGTCATTATATATGTACAATGAGGTTCGGCCACACATCTCATCATACAATAACAATAAAGCAGTTCCGTTCTATTCTACTCTATGAATGTATCCAGCCTCTTCCTGTCTAAATTACTGGAAATATTTTCCTGTTTATTCTGAGAGTTGACGCTCCAGCACCCGTATCCTAAAGTGAAGTGTATCAGAACCCCAGAAAGACTGGGTCTGAGTATGTACAGAGCAGAAGCGTGCCCCTCTTTAGTAACAAACTGATCTTGAGACCTGAAGACCACTTTAAACAATCTCACACTGTTCCCCCAATGAGGCGCAGAGAGCGTGAGACCTAATGACACAGATTTTATTACTCTGACCCAGACCCGGACCCAGACCCAAACCTGAACCAGACCAGGGGCTCAGAGCGACCCAAAGAAACAATGAGTCCATCCACAGGCTGGAGGGGGGAGAGTTAAAGCTACAACAGTGGAACAGAGTTCTGTTTCCAGTTTCTGTTCTGCTCTGAAAAAGGACAGGGGTCAAACCCCAAGATCCTTCTGTAAAAAACAAAACAAAAAACATTTAATAATAAATGAATATCTGTTATGTGTTTTAATACAGACACAATGGAGTCCTGCGGCAACACAGCTTTACTGAATTAACTCAACTATAATTAAAATAAATAATAATAATAATAATAATAATTAATAGTAATAATAAGGTCAGTGATTAGGTTTAAAAGACTTCTTTAAATATAAACACATTAGAGATTAAGAGTTTAGAGCAGAAATATTTAATATAATTTAACTGGAGCAGTATAAACAGTGCTGAGTTGGGGGCTTTAGTGCACAGCTACAAAAAAACAGCAAAATAAAAGTCATAATACCAATAATAATAACAGGAATAAACGTTTGAAACTGTTTTGAAATGGCTTACCTTTTTAATAAAATAAAATACCCTGCTGAATTAAAACTGGAACATTATTAAAAAATAAGAAAATTAAGTGAAACTAAATTCAATAGAACACAATAAAATAAAACAAAAATGATTAAAATAAAGCAGTATTTAACAAAATAAAACAAAAAAGAATAAAATAAAATAAAATAAAACATGGGATATAATGGAACTAAAAAAAATAGAAGAAAATCTAACAATCCATTTCAATTACATTTAATTAAAACAAAACAAAAAATAAGATCAAAGGAAGAAATAAAACAAAAATCTTCCTGCTGAACGATAATACAAACAATATGCTAAATGTTTGTGTTTATTTCACCTGATTGTGTTTTGTTTACTTTTTAAATTATTAATATTTTAGATTTTCGTTTTTGCCCTCGGTCCTCCTTATTAATTACACTAATTTGCCTAATTTACTTAAATTTTGTTCGGTCTGAGTATGTGAGAGATACAAATATGAAAATATGAAACTGCAGAGAGAAACCATAACCCAAATAATAATAATAATAATAATAAAAATAATAATGCAGTCCAGTGCTGCTGTAACCGCAGCGCGCGCAGCAGTTTCCACTAAACGCACCTTTTGTTTTTGTTCTTTCGCTCCGCGCGCTCTGTCCTTCCCCCAGCGCGCTCTCCATACCACCACTGCTCCGCGCGCAAGCGAGCCAGAGAGCGTTGTATCCACCTGCGCGCGCCTGCTTTATTCCGAGTTTCTCTCCTGTGGTGTTCTCTGTTTGTTTGTTTGTTTGTGTTGTCCTCACTGCCCCCCCGCGGGCGGGGTCATGCGCTTCTCCTTCTGCCTGCGGTTGCAGAACCACACGCGCACCACCTCCTTCTCGAGCCGCAAGCTGTCCGCCAGGCTCGTGATCTCGGCCGCCGCGGGCTTGGGGCACTTAAGGAAGTGGCTCTCGAGCGCGCCCTTGACGCTAACCTCGATGCTCGTGCGCTTCTTGCGCTTACGACCGTGTGCGGCGAGCTTGTCGAGGCCAGCGGGGCCGCTCGCGCCGCAGTCCGCCTCCTCGAGCCACTTCCCCAACAGCGGTTTGAGCTTGCACATGTTCTTGAAGCTGAGCTGCAGCGCCTCAAAGCGGCAGATGGTGGTCTGCGAGAACACGTTGCCGTAAAGCGTGCCGAGCGCGAGCCCTACGTCCGCCTGCGTGAAGCCCAGCTTGATGCGCCGCTGCTTGAACTGGCGCGCGAACTGCTCCAGGTCGTCCGACGTGGGCGCGTCCTCGTCCGAGATGCCTCCTCCTCCTCCACCGGGCTCGAGCTGATGCTGGAGCGCGTGGTGCGTGTGCTGATGGTCCTCGTGCTCGTGCTGATGCTGCTGGTGGTGGTGGTGGTGATGGTGGTGATGATGCTCGTGCTGCTCGTGCTGTTGCTGTTGTTGCTGCTGCTGCTGGTGCTCGTGCTGGTGGTGCATGCCGAACCCGGACTGCGAGTACACGAGCTCGTGCCCGTTCGCACTCGTCCTCCACGCGTCGTTGCCGTTTCCGTGATGCACAAGCTGCTGCTGCTGCTGCTGCTGTTGCTGCTGCTGCTGCAAGCTGCCGTTCGTGTTGCCGCTCGCGCTGCTGCCGCTCACGCTGTTGCTGCTGTTGTTGCTGCTGCTGCTGCTGTTGTTGTTGCTGTTGCCGCTCGCGCCGTTACCGCTCTCCTCACGCGCGCTCTGCACTGCCGGCTTGACCTCTCGCTCTCCGCTCGGCCACGCGTCCCCGTGCGCTGCCAGCGCTGCCGTGAGCCACTGGTGCGCCTGGCTAAGCGCGTGCCCACCGCCGACGCCACCGCCGTAGTCGCTGTGCAGCAGCAGGCCGTGCGCGTGCGCGTGCGCGTGCCGGTACGGCGGCTCGTGCTGCTGCTCCTGCTGCATGGCGGAGGGCGGGAGGCTGTAGGCGGCCATCGGTCCCTCCGCCACGGCGCCGCGCGCGTCTCTGCAGCAGCGGCCGCGCGGCACCGCCGCCAAAAAAGCCCCGGGAACACACGGCGCGCGCGGGAGCGCGCAGGCGCACCGCGGACACGCCCACGGCGAGGGACCATTGGAGGGAAACCTAGTGACGGTGGAAGGAGCGAGGGGGGTTGGGGGGTCGAAGAGGGGTGTATGTTGGTGACACACACAGCCTCCACTGAAAGTATGGGAACAGCGAGGTCAGTATGTTTTTGCTCCAAACTGAAGTCATTTGAGGCAAAGGATCATTTCAGCTTGTTTACTGATGTTCACCATGGTATACACAGCTCAACAGCATCCAGCCCTGAGCATTGTAAGTATTAGAGAATCCTAAATAATAACACACATGTCCGGTTGCATATCTCTTACTTGCAATAATAAGTTCATTGTGCTTATTGGACACATTCTCTCTAAAACAGCTTCTGTAGACTTCTGAATTTATTCTGCTGATTCCATCATCAGTTACAACATTAATAACAACTAGTGAGTCCTTCCAGATGCAGCCATGCAAGCCTAATCCCTGACACTACCTCCACCATGCTTCATAGATGAGCTTGTATGTTTTGCATCATGAGCAGGTTTACCTTTTCATCACGTTGATATAATTATAGAGGATAATCTTGGTGAACTTTCTAGAACGTGAGCATTGTTTTGCTTATTCTAATGTAACATACGTTTTCAGTTTGTGCAGCTAATGAGAAGATTTTGTTGCCCTTGTTGATGATGTCACTGACTTGTTTTTGGGGGTTTCTTTTTCACAGTTGGTTGTTGGTACACCAGTGCTTTCTTTCTTTTTCATCTCAACTTCAGAATGGACACAGAAGCTGCACAATATTCACTGTCCATGCCTTCATGGTGGTTTATCCTTTTTAAGATCAAAATCTAAAATGAATGGGTGAATCCCGGGGCATGTTTAAACAATCAGTCTAACAGGGCTCAACTGGGCAACAAGAAACTCGTCACATGTCCCACTATTTTTGCTTGAAAAATTGGTGATTTCAGACCTGACTGAGAGTATTTAAGGTTGGACAGAAAAACAAGAGCAGCTATAAAGTGCCACATCCAGTTCTACTATCTTTTACAAGGAAAAAAAACTGAATAAAGTGGATTAATAGAGTCACAGAAGTGCAATCTTATACTCATGCTTATGGTCTGCACTCATGCTGAGAAGAAGCGGCAGCCAGTGAGCATTATCTGCAGTGCATCTGATTATTATATTTTCATTCACTCCAGAGATTGAATAGTTTCAGCTTTATTGGTTTTATAAGCAACGGATTGGAGCTCATCCATCTACCTCAGAGAAGCAGTTGCTGTATGCACCGTTCATCTGACATCTCCTATGATATTTATTATTCCTATATATTTATTTAAATTTGGAACTGTATGTATTTATTTATCCTATATGTATCCTGTGGTTCAATCTAGTATTAGGGAAACATTTCACGTCTCCCAGATAATAAAAAAATTATTTGAAAAAAAAACTTAAAACTATGAATAATAATACAAATACAAATTATAATACATTTTCAGTATCAGTATCACTTATATATTTTAGACACAATGTAAACTAAACTAAATGACCACTGTTTTCAGCTCCTGATTGATCTGGTCAACAACTGTTACCCCTGATTTAAACTGCATTAAGTCGATAAGTTTTATCAAAAACATCAAACCTGCACTTAGTGATGTCACTGTCATGACAATATAAACCCATAAAAAGATCCTTTGTAAAATGTATGCCCTAATAGCTGGTATTTACACCCTTGGCTGAAATAACTCCAGTTAGACGTTTCCTATAATGATCTGCCAGTGATATCAACTGGGAACAGTTTGTCCCGCTCCTCCATGCAGAATTCTTTCAGCTGTGTGATGTTTCAGCTTTAGTTTTAGGACATATGGTCTCTATTACAATAAAGAATTCCTAGTGGATTCTGTGTTGGACAGCTCTCCAGGCCCTACTGCAAAAAAGCATTCTCAAACCATAACATTTCCACCTCCATGGTTCACAGTTCGTCAAATTAAATATATTTGTATATCTCTTTATATAACTAGTGTCATAAAGCAGCTTTTACAGAATCAGTACGAGGTTAAGCCAAAGGCGACAGTGGCAAGAAAAAAACTCCCTCAGAGCTGGAGGAATGGCTGCAGCCATTTGATCATGGAAGGTAAAGAGACTGATTTAGTTCTGAATGGATTCATAGAGAGCAGAGAATGTTGAGCAGTATTAATTTATAGAGAGCAGAGAATGCTGAGCAGTATCAGAGCTATGGGAGCACCCTAAACACTGGCATCCATCTGTTTCACCATCCACAAACCGGAGTGATTGCGTGCAAGTGGCGGGATGATAGCACCACCATCTCAGTATACTACAATTCCCTGTGTCCATGAACCCCTGAATCTGCAACCTTTATCTAAGGTAAAGTATAATTACCAAAAACTAAACTAAACAGATTTTTCAGCCTAGACCTGAGGATTGAAACTGTGCCTGAATCCTGAGCATCATCTGGAAGGTTATCCCAGAGTTGGGGGGCTTTATAAGAAAAGGCTCTTTCCCCTGACACAGCTGGGTTGTTGTATTCAAATGTCTGCTTTAAGCCAAAAAATGTCCTCTGTTACTGTGTCCGAAAATTTCAACTTTAGATTTATTTGTCCAAATCACAGTTCCAGATGTCCTGATCTTGCTCTAGGTGTTCTCTTTTGCTTTGATTTATTTATTTATTTATTTTTGACAGCAAGGGTTTCCTCCTTGCACACCTCATACAAGTGCCAAACACATGTGGCCTCTTTCTGGTAAATGCCTTTTGACTTTAGCTGTGGCAAGAGCTATCTGTAGATCTCGTGAGGATGTTTTAGGATTGTTGGAGACTTCTTTAGGCATTTTGTGGTCTGCTGTTGGAGATCTGCTCTAGGACCTGGCCATGTTGGCAGTTGTTGCACTTTTAAATTATTAAGCGGACAGTGGAACAGCAGATTTCGAAGTGTTCTGAGATCTTTTTAAATTTCTTTCTTATTCTTTCTGACTCATCTGCATCTACACCTTATTTCTGGAGGTATCAGAAGGGTCTCTTTGGATGGTAATAATACTGAGCAAACCAAAATAAAATAAATGTCTAAGTTTAAATCAGACAGACTTCAAAATCCTTTCTAATGATGGTCAAATCATCTGCAGCTAATGTTGTGCAGCTGATTCTAATTTTAGGCATTTGTAGGCACTGTAGTGGAGATTTAATCCTCTCTGCCACTCTTCAATTAAGCTTGACTGGTGAAGAACACAGGCAACAGTGGTCAGATGCAGAGTCTCTCCTTTTTCAGCTACTGAAGCTTTTACCCCCTTCAGTAGTCATAGGTGTCTTGGTGGCCTCCCTCTAGTTCACTGTGAGGACATGTGTCATTTGTCTTCCTTCCAGTTTCCTAATGAACTCTAATAGATGATCAGTCCCCTGACTTATGCTCTTTAAAAACCTCTTCTCAGAGTTGTGCATTTTTGTTTTTCAGGCTGGTTATATTTAGTTTTTTACTGAATATAATCAAACTTGGTCAGATCTTTGAGTACTGCTGCTGACCAGCTGCTGTGTCCACACTGAAAGCAGTATAGTCCAGAGAGGGGAGATTTGGGATGTTTTCAGCAGAGCTGCTGGTTACCATAGAGAGGAATCAAACAACTGCCCAAATGCCCCAGCCAAAAACTACCCCCCCCAACTCAAAGCTCTCACACCACCCCCACCCCCCCAACACACAGCATCTAAAGACCCACTTACATCAGCTTTCACCCACAACAAAGAGCTTAGAGAGAGAGGAGAGTGCGTGCGAGAGACAGAGAGCGAGAGGCAGAGCTGTATGAGAGTTATACTTGTGTGACTGTGAATGTGAGCATGTGTGTGCATTTCAGTGTGTGTCCAGCAGAATGGTCCGGGTCTCTGATTGGCTATTGCTCCTCTTTATTGTGTAGATCTGAGAAAATCAACCTGAGCATATTAAAACCAAAACATTCAATTAGTTTTCAATTGTTCTCCCAACACAAATCCAGGCAAGCCTAGTTTTGCTGGACAGTCATTGGATGCATAGAATTGTCAGTGCTCTTTATTTTGAAAAAAGGCGCTGTGGCATAAAATTACATTTATTATGTTTCATGTGCCATTTCATGTTACCCTGCCTGGTAAATAACTCAAACCTTGCCCTCAGAGCCTTAAGCTTTAGAACACATAACAAATAAGAGTACCATACACACGTTTTTTTAGATGTGACTGGCCCAAGACCTCATTTACATTGAATCAGGTTGGATTTACTCTCCAACATATACATATATTCAGCTCATAATTCAGGGCATAAGACATTTGAAGTTCCCTTTACAAAGTTATTACTCCAAATGAATACACTGCCTGATGCCTGAGACAGATTTGCCATTGTTTTAAGCAAATGTTGGGCCTGGTTTTTTAATTACATTGAAATGGTGGAGGAGTACATGCAGGACCTGGTAAAATAGTCCTAAAAATTGTTTTTTTTGCCACTTTTTTGCCAATGTGTTCATCTCAAACACTGCACTCTAAAATATTGAAATTCACAAGCAATGGATCAATAGAAAAACACATTGGGAAATATCAGGAGGATCTGCCCCAACAGTGATGGAATGCTTTAGCTCTGCTTTAACTCTTCAGTATCACGAGAGTGGTCAGTTTGAAGACATTGGAACTGATCCGGTGTTCTTTAGTGCAACTGAGCTGCCAAAACAGTGTTGGAGGTGTGAGTTTAGTGCAGATACTGGTGTTGGAGCGAGAGGGGATTAATGAGAAGAACTCTAAAGACGTGGTGCTGAAATCCATTGGCATAATAATGAACATCGTTGTGGCGTAACAGTGAAATCACCCAAATCAAAAGAACATTTGTGGCAATTAGGGTCGTAATTCGGTGCATTACGGTGCGACCGCGGCGGATCAGCGAGGCGTGTGGGGGGAGAACCGAAGCGCATTACACTAATGGCGTAATATGCAAACTATGGGCTGTTCAATTACACGGCTTAACAACGCATAAACGATGCGGGGTCTGTTATTGGTGGTCTGGGCTAATTGGTTTGGCGTGAGATCGCACGCGGAAGACGCTATTCTAAGCATGGGGAGGTGTGCGTTGCCCAACTACATCTAAGAGAACATAAATTAATGACGAGCGTTAAATTACCTGTAATTATGCGACCCTCTTCATCTTTTACCACATAATTAGTGAACTGTCTGCTGCCGGTTTCCTCCCTTTCACTGGTTCCTACTGCAGAAAGCCATTTAGGGTTAAACACAGTCATAAACACGTTATATCATATCAACATATTGTGCTAAGCATTTGTTTTTCGCTTTCTGTGTGTGTTCTAGTAACCGTCTGTGTCTCAGTTTTCTCCCTGTGTCTCATTCTCTCGCTCTCTCTGTTCTCTCTATAACCTCTCCCTATTCCTCTTTCTCTGTTTCTTGTCTCACTTTTTCTTTCTCTTTTCTCTCCTAGTTTCTGTTCTCGCTCTATTTTCTTGTTCTCTCCTTCCTTTGCCCCATCTCTCACACCCCATTTCTGTTATTTATCTTTCTGTTGCTGGTTTTTCCTCTTTTCTTGCTTTTCCTCCCTCCCTCCTTCTTTCTTTCTTAATGCCCCTTTTGGAGTGGGGAGTGTGGGGTAATCCAATGTAATTAGGCTGCACAAAAACCTCGTTAAATCTCTCCCTCTCTACACCAGCCTGGACACTGCCGGGGTCTATTGTGATGGACGGGAGAGCTGAAAGACCACCCCAGTGTGTGTGTGAGAGAATGAGAGAGAGCAAGAGAGAGAGACAGAGAGAGAGAGAGAAAGAGAGCAAGAGAGAGAGAGAGAGACAGAGAGAGAGAGAATAAAGTAGGAGAGAGTGCCCCCTAGATCTCAGTAAATGAATGGTTTGCCCCCTGTTGTGTCAGGGGAGAGGGCATTAGGGGTAGTAGGAGCCCCCTGGAGCTGAAGCCCTGTTTCTTCTCAAGATCAAACACACACACTCCACATACACTCTGCTCAGTGCAGATCACTTTAGAAAGTTCCAGTTCCTAAAAATGTTCCACACAACATGGTTCTTGTCAGATAAACAATAAATCCCAAACATCACAACCTTTATCACCACTCCTACAACTTATAAATTCTCAAAACCCCTACAGTGAGAGCTAGTCAGGCTAAAGTACAGCCTCAACACATGGTGGATGTAGATTCAAACACTGTTACAGTGATGCCGGGACCAGACTACACAAAGTCAATCGTCTGAGCTGACAAATTCCCAGTGTCCAGAGTCCTTTCTGAACACAAAACAACCAGCATCACACAGCGTCAGATTGTATTAGATATAATTTCTTTATTCTCACATCCTACTCCACATGTTTCACATTCTCACACTACACTCTGCATTCCCACATTTCCACCAGTAATAATGCACAGCAGTAATGATAGAATTTACAGAAGCCTCCTGTCCTGTGCATCTCGATTAGCCACAAACACCTCGTTCCTCATGCTGAAGCGGAGCAGATGGTGGGGGACGCTCTGTGTTACGAGGCACCGCTGACATGTAACACTTGCCTAATTGAAACATCAATATTGCAGCAGTGATGCGCCACCAAACCCCCAGAGAACCTTGCAGAGCTTAAACTACAGAAGAGTGAATGCATAACTTCTGCAGATATGTTTATTTGCAATTATCATTTGACCATCCTGACTATCCCATTATCGGAAATCAACAGTTTGGGGTAAAAAAAAGTTCCTATAATTATATTCCTACATTACACCCCAAACTTCTGGTACTCGGACCGTACATTCCCACAGTTTCACATTTCCACATTACACTACACATTCCAATATTCCTACAATACACTCCACTCAGTAGCTCAGTAAGAGTCCCTTCATTCTTCTTTTCGTCCCTTGTGATTTTTTCTTTGTCCAGCTCTTGAGAAGCGGAGGAAGGTGTTTAAGTTTCGGACGTGTACTGAGACGGGCCGTTGAACGGCAGTTCCACCCTGAGTGGTCCAAACATTGGCCATGTCACCATAGCGCTGGGATCTGTTTGCTGTCTGGACCTGTGGAACAAGGCACAGCACAAAACAACCTCAAATTCACACTACAAGCAACAAAAAAGTCAGACAGGGAGAATTGACAGAATGACCGTGTGGATTATTTGAACATTACACATGCATTACTGAGCGCCTCCTACACTTGCTGTAGTGTATTATGCTCTGTTAGAATGACTGTTTACTTAAAACAAAGGTGCTCTGTCATTTTTATGTGATCCACACAATGTGTGGAACAATCAATTGGCCCTGAAACATCACAAAAATATACACAAAGAAATAAAAACACACATAGAGCCTGAAGAATGTTACCTGTTGTGTGTAAGCCTGTGTGAGGGTTTTGTATTAGGCCTGATTTACCTGCACTTTATTTCTCAGGGTGTTCCACAGCTTCATCAGGTGGGATCTGAGACCCTCTCCATCAGTGTCATCCATGTCCTTTGAACTGAACTTGGAATCTGAAAAATCGCCCATCTCAGGTTTCTGAAGAATATAAGAATAAATATCCACTGATCACTTTATCAGAAACACCTATCCTATGGAGGTGAAATGTGCTCCTATTGAATGTGAAGTCCTAAAACAAGATAAAGAAAACTGAATTAAATAAATGATGCAAAATCATAGTTTTTACATGTATTCCTTGAGCAAAACTATTCAATAAACCTTGCAAGCCAAAATACGGCTTTAAAATACGGGAGTATATGTAAGCACCCACATGCGATAATAATATGTCTCATATTATTCATAATATCATAATATGTTGCAGGTATTATTGTTGTGGTGTAGTATTTTTCAGTACTGCAGTGACACTGACATGGTGGTGGCGTGTTAGTGTGTGTTGTGCTGGTTTGGGTGGATCAGACACAGCAGTGCAGCTGGAGTTTTTAAACACTGTGTCCACTCACTGTCCACTATATTTGACACTCCTACCTACGTGACCCACCTTGTAGATGTAAAGTCAGAGACAGAAGCTCCTCTGTTTTCAGGCACTTTGGGATGATACATGAAATTTAGCTCTTGGAGCCTCCCATGTCTCTCCCATGAAGGCGCTGAACTGAAAGTTTCCAGGAGCACAGTGGTCTAATTCTTAAATGCAACGTTTGGAACATACAGGACTCTTTCTAAAACTGTCCCACCAAACTAAGTAACCAGGGGAGAAGTGCCTTAGTAAAAAATTCACTGCTTCTACAAACATTTGTGTAAGAATTGGTCGCTCTCAAGACCTGTGTGTGTGTCTTACGCTTACAAAATTAAAAGCAAGCACTTACAGTAGTGTGCCCAGCTAAGGTTTCTACTGTGCAGTTGAATTTGCATGAGAAGGAGTGGTCCTCCACTATGACTTCACTAGTACATCAGTACCGAGGAAGTTTGCAAATGTTTAGATGTGGACTGTGAGAACATATTTCACAGACATTCCATATCAGAGAACACACCAGATCAGATCAGGAATGAATGTGTATGTGTGCATCCTGGTTTTTGAGCTAAAATAAAACTCCTCAGTCATCCTCCAGCTGAGTGAGGCGTCTCTCACTCTGATCAATGCAGATTTGTTCGGAGGAAATTGAAATCCATAGGAAATTAGGCAGCCACCAATGATTTATTGGACTGGTGTGTGTGTATGTGTGTGTGCACCTTGCTGTGTTTCGGTGTGTGTGGTATGTCCTCAGGTGTGACCTTGCTGCCCTGCTCCAGTCTGAAGGCCCGGTGGATGAGGTCCTGCATTAGAAAATGATCCCGCACACTCATTCGCTCAGGAGGAAGAGCATGGAGCTCACCCAGAGAGACAAACCCACTTAGAGGAGCACCTGTATGAAAGAGCATCCACATGCTTTTATACTCTCATGAATATTACAAAACAAAACAATTCCCATGTAAATGTAAATGTGGCGTTGCACTGTATGTTGTGCCACATTTCTCCCGTAACCATCATTACAATCTTTAACCATTGTAACCATCATTTCTGTTCTTCTGTTGGTTCCACCTGGATGGCACAGCCTTTGTCTCACTCACATATCAATGCACCTTGGGTTGGTGGTATGTCCCTACTCTGACCCCCCCAAAGAGTTTTTTGAAAGACTCTCCGACTCATCTGGACGTAAGGGTCTGACCCTTCTCATAGTGGGCCAGTTCTTCAAGCTGCCTATTTCTCCCACATTCAACACACTGACTATGAAAATAGATCAGTTACCGTCTAACAGTTACTGTTTAGTTACCGTCTAATTTAGACCCGAGAGGGGGAGGCTAATGCTAATGCGCACACACAATATTGGAAACCACATTATAGAGCAGAGAGTAATTTGATTGCTGTGTTTGTAAAGAACTTGGAGCTGAATGATCAGAGAGGTATCATAAGATATTAGTCAGACATAATCATAAGATATTAAACACACTATAAAAAGACTGAATATTTTGTATTGTGTTCAAATATTAGGCTATAAAACAATCAGTCCAGAGTGTAAACATAAACTGCATAAAACAAACAGAAACAAAGTGTTACTAAAAATGAAGTTATAGCAGCACACCTTACGTTCTAATAACACCTTCTGGCTGTGTTATTTATAAAAACACAAATATCAGATCGGTATTTGCCTATACCAGGGGCAAAATGACTGAATTTTGACAGCTCTACATGTAAAAACTGCATGTGTTATTACTAAAACGAAGCATGTGAGTAATAACTACTCACTGCTTAAATGAAAGAGTAACAGTACTACAGTAATCCTGCTGGCATTGGGGGGAAAAAAACAGTCATGGCAGTAAAAACCATTAAACACAACTGAACTGAGGGGAGTCGTTGGGTGGGCAATATGAAGGTGAAAAAAGAGAGAAAAGGAAACATAGAGAAGACG
>NC_132900.1:24078955-24091455 GCF_030463535.1 Salminus brasiliensis
AGCTCCTGGTGGAACTGAACAAATACAGTGTCTGGAGTTTTCGAGAGGATCAGAAACTACACCTGGGTTCTTCTAAATGTGTTCTATTTACCAACATGTTGATAATTTTACTGACCAACAGCACACTTTTTTCTGATGTTATATAGAGTTTTGAATTAATACACTCTTACCGACTACTGACTTTATATTTATTTGGGTTTATTCTAATGTTATGAGTTTTCCATGTAGACGCACTCACTAACTACTAATGTAAGGCTGTGTTTTTAGACATAATTTGAAGTTGAGCAATCATAAATTGTCTAAGAACATGGCTTGGCCAATCTAATTTTAGATTACATTTCGGATTACACTGTTTTTTTGTTTTTTTTTAAAGACCAAAATGTAATTTTATAGTGTATGTTTCTGATGAACTGAGCAGTGTAAGTGTAAATACTGGCAGGAACATATACACAATGATAATTTGAGCTTTGTTGTAGTGGGAGGTGTATAGGGTTTGGAGGTGAGATGAGTAAGCGTACAGTCAATCTCCACGTTCCTTGGGGATTTTCTCCCCAGTTCTGTACGGTCATCAAAGTCCATCTCCTCAGACCGCCGCCCGACTTATCATTTCTCCGTGTATCCAGCAGCACAGAGCGTGTCTGGACCGGGGACACCAGTTCCACACTCAGATCACCACGACACACACTGCTGACGTCCACAGTCACCTGCCGGGGAGTGTATGTGTGTGAGAGAGGAGACAGCAGTGTGTACTTCAAACAGGTTCTTTACATCTGCACTTCTTAAGCTTCTCCCAAGAATCCCTTTGTGTGTTGCTTTTAAGAATGTTTATAAGATTATATATCATTCAAGAAAGTGTACCTGCACATGCTCCAGTGTATTTATCTCATTGTGCTGCCCCCTGCAGGCCTCTGACTGAACAGCCACACTGACCTCTCCATCAGCCGGAAGAATCCTGAAATAGAATTCAATTTTATTATTTTTTTAAACCATAATTCACACACACACACACACACACACACACACACACACACACACACACACACACACACAATCTCTCATATACACATATGCCTGTCTGTTTTTCCATAACGTACTGAACAGGCTGGAGGGTCATAGTCTGCTCACACTTCTTCTGATCTGCTACTGAGTGAAACTGCACAGCCTTCTGCACCATCAGAGCAGCATCTAACAGACCAAACCCATACCTACAGAAAGGAAGTGTTTGTGTGTGTGTGTGTGGGAGAGAGAGAGAGAGAGAAAGAGAGAGAGAGATCTGTCAGATCTGTCAAAAACTCTGTTACATCACACACACACACACACACACACACACACACACACACACACACACACACACACACTAACCTAACAAAAATGATGTTCTTTATCTCTGTATGTAGAGGCAGTAAGTCGTGAGCTGAAATCTGAGATGATGGCATTCTTCTGACACAATCACTCTCTATTCTCACAGCGGTAATTACATACAGAACTGATTTACACACTGGCCAAATCAGACTCCATTATTCACACATACCTAAAGAGCCACACACACCAACATGGAGTCAGGATTATGGCTAAACACACACACACACACTAAGGTGAGGTAAGGTGTTGTATGCATGTCTGAGACTGCTGTATGAATGACGTGTGTGATTAGGCTGAAGTAAGACCCCTGCTTCTAAAATTAAGCTGGTGAAACACACAGACACACACACATGGGTTGATCTGAGAAGTCCATGATGTTGAACACCCTTCCTGGATCTGCCTGATTCTGTGTTTTGTATCAGAATTTCAGCATCGAAGCCCCAGGTCTATATTTCTGCTCCTTGATTAGTGTTTCTGGATCAATGTTTCTGGATCAGTCCTCCAGAAGTAGCGTTTCAGAATCAGTGTTCCTAGAGCTGCATTTCGGTATCATCGTCCTCAGACCAGCATTATGGATAATTCATGGATTAGTGTTTTGCTCCCAGTTCAGTAATCAGTGTGTTTATTCCAGTTTTCCTGGGTCAGTGCTCCTGTATGAATGCTTCCGTATTACTTGCTCCTGCATTATTATTATAAAACATTTGATAAACGATGTAGCATGCAAACTAATAACATCTAATAACATTAAAAAATTTAGAATTAGGTTCTAATAACATGAATGCCAAGAATGAAATTCTAATAACATGAATGCCAAGAATGAAATTCTAATAACAATAGCATTCTAATAAAATTAATATCCAGAATAAAGTTCTAATACATTTAATTTCCAGATTGAACTCCTAATAACATTAATGTTCAGAATGAAGTTCTAATAACATTCATATCCAAAGTGAAGTTCTAATAAGATTAATATCCAGAATGAAGTTCTAATAAAATTAATATCCAGAATAAAGTTCTAATACATTTAATTTCCAGATTGAACTCCTAATAACATTAATGTTCAGAATGAAGTTCTAATAACATTCATATCCAAAGTGAAGTTCTAATAAGATTAATATCCAGAATGAAGTTCTAATAAAATTAATATCCAGAATAAAGTTCTAATAAATTTTATATCCAGATTGAAGTTCTAATAACATTAATGTTCAGAATGAAGTTCTTATAACATTCATATCCAGAACAAAGTTCTAATAACATTAATATCCAGAGTGAAGTTTTAATAAAATTAATATCCAGAATAAAGTTCTAATAAATGTAATATCCAGATTGAAGTTCTAATAACATTAATGTTCAGAATTAAGTTTTTATAACATTCATATCCAGAGTGAAGTTCTAATAACATTAATATCCAGAGTGAAGTTCTAATAACATTAATATCCAGAATGAAGTTCTAATAACATTCATATCCAGAGTGAAGTTCTAATAACATTAATATCCAGAGTAAAGTTCTAATAACATTAATATCCAGAGTGAAGTTCTAATAACATTAATGTTCAGAATTAAGTTCTTATAACATTAATATCCAGTATTAAGTTCTTATAACATTCATATCCAGAGTGAAGTTCTAATAACATTAATATCCAGTATTAAGTTCTTATAACATTCATATCCAGAGTGAAGTTCTAATAACATTAATATCCAGAATGAAGTTCTTATAACATTCATATCCAGAGTGAAGTTCTAATAACATTAATATCCAGAGTGAAGTTCTAATAACATTAATTTCCAGAGTGAAGTTCTAATAACATTAATATCCAGAATTAAGTTCTAATAACATTAATATCCAGAATTAAGTTCTTATAACATTCATATCCAGAACAAAGTTCTAATAACATTAATATCCAGAGTGAAGTTTTAATAAAATTAATATCCAGAATAAAGTTCTAATAAATTTAATATCCAGATTGAAGTTCTAATAACATTAATGTTCAGAATTAAGTTCTTATAACATTAATATCCAGTATTAAGTTCTTATAACATTAATATCCAGAGTGAAGTTCTACTAACATTAATATTCAGAATGAAGTTCTAATAACATTCATATCCAGTATTAAGTTCTAATAACATTAATATCCAGAGTGAAGTTCTAATAACATTAATATCCAGAATGAAGTTCTAATAACATTAATATCCAGAATTAAGTTCTTATAACATTAATATCCAGAGTGAAGTTCTAATAACATTAATATCCAGAGTGAAGTTCTAATAAAATTAATATCCAGAATGAAGTTCTAATAAAATTAATATCCAGAATGAAGTTCTTATAACATTCATATCCAGAGTGAAGTTCTAATAACATTAATATCCAGAATGAAGTTCTTATAACATTAATATCCAGAGTGAAGTTCTAATAACATTAATGTTCAGAACGAAGTTCTAGTTAGAAGTTCCCTTAGAAGCTGAATATCAGTATGGGTGTAAGAGTACACTGCAATGTGCCTGGTGTCAGATGTAACTAATTAGGCTTATTAAGTAATTAGGACTAGAGGGTCTTAATTAAATACATACAGACACACACACTGGGGCCTTTGACATTGTATTCTTGTTTAAATTAATTTGTAACTGTGGGTCTTTGAATAAATGAAATGTATTTATATCAGGGCCTTATCTTTTTGCAGACTGTTGCCATGTGTGAATGTATGTGACTGCTATTTGCAATGTAAAATGTACCAGTAGTCTGTTCTGCTCGTTTTCACACTGATTTACACTGATTAAGATTCAGTAATCCACACTAGTTACATTATACATTATTCATTTACATTGTTCTTAAACATAGGTGTATTTACATTACACTGTTCTTTAACAATGATTTACTCTGTAGCTGAACTCATGAAATTATGCCAGTCTATAGTGTAGTGTATTTATGTGGGGGGTGGAATTGGTCTGTTAGTCAGATCAGAGACTTATTAGGTCATTTTTCAGAATGTATGTGTGTGTGTGTGTGTGTTGGGGGGTAAGAATCTAGGGTATCCGCACTGGAAGTTAATTGTGTGAAGTCTGAAATTAATCAGAGAGGAGCACCAGTTTATTTACAAATTTCATGGATTTCTCTCCCCCTAAGTAAAACATTAGAATTGCTGCTCAGAATGAATTATACATTAGAGAGATATGTGTGTGTGTGTGTGTCTGTGTATGGCTGTGTGTGTGTGTGTGTGTGTGTGTGTGTGTCTCAGGACCCCCCGCAGAAACAACCCCACCCCATCCGCAGGAAGCTGAATCGCTCCACTTCCCCTCTCCCCCTGGGCACACGAGTGTGTCACACACATGCAAACAGACACAGCCCACTTTATCAGCTGGCCTGTCAATCAAACACACACACTCACAAATACTGATATCTTAGAAGCACATACAAATAAAAGGGCCACAATTTCTTTAAGCCTCAGAACCACATTTGGAACCAATATGTGTGCGTGTTAAGAACATTTTAAATGATTTAAAGGATATGAGTTTCTCTTCAACATGTCTTTGTATTTTACTGCCCCCTGTGCATCTTAGTTTACAAATAAAAAAACACAATAATTCATTAGTACAACAATATTTATCCCTTACAAATAAACACCGGCTTAAAACACTCTTTACAACTTCAGCATCAATGGGTGGGACTAAACTGCTGTAGACCGAATGGGTGGAGCTAGAGTGTTGTAGATTGAGTGGGTGGGGTTAAACTTTGGTAGGAGGAATATGCGGGGATAAACAGCTATAGACTAAATGTGTGGGGCTAAATTGTTGTAGTAGGAATTGGTGGGTTTAGGCTGCTGTAGGCTGAATGAATGGGATTAAACTACTAAAGACTGAACAAATGTGTGTTGCACAACTACTGTGAACTGAATGAGTGGGGCTAGACTGCTATAGGTTGAATGGGTGGGTCTAAACTGCTATAAGCTGAATAGGTGGGGCTAAACTTTTGTAGGAAGAATGGGTGGGGCTAAACTGCTCTAGGCTAAATAGGTGGGACTAAACTGCTCTAGGGTAAATAGGCTAAATTGTTGTAGGACGAATTGGTTTAGGCTGATGTAGTCTGAATTAATAGGATTAAACTGCTAAAGACTGAAAGAATGGGTGTTGCACAACTACTGTAGACTAATTGAGTGGGGCTAAACCTTTGTAATAAATGGGTGGGGGTAAACTGCTGTCGAATGAACAGGTGGGGCGAAACTGCTTTAGGCTAAATAGGTGGGGCTAAACTGCTCTATGCTAAATAGGTGGCACTAAACTTTCGTAGGACAAATGGGTTTAGAATGCTGTAGACTGAATAGGGGACAAAACTTTTGTAGGAAGAATGAGTGGGGCTAAACTGCTGTAGGATAAATGTGTGGAGCTAAACTGTTGTAGACAAAATCTGTACGGGGTTAAACAGCTGAAGGCTTAATGGGTGGCACTTAACTTCCATAGGCTGTAGGCATTTCACACTGAACCCCACTCAGAATGTGTTCATCACTAAATTATACAGACAACTTTGAAAAATCGGTAGACTTTCCCTTTAACAATTAGCTGCTGGCATCCGCTTCCCATATACTGTGTTATTCTCTCTCTCTTTTACTCTCTCTCTCTCCCTCTCCCTCTCTCTGGGTGAAACAGAGGGTTATGAAAAAGAATAAATTTTCTCCGCTACATTAACTGGGATGTAAATCGTCAGGCAATTATGTTTTAATGCCCTGTTAACAGGATGAGTAATTGGGGCTGACATTAGCAGGGCTGATCACTCTCACTGTGCCGCTCTGGACACTCAGCGTATGTGTGTGTGTGTGTGTGCATGTTACAGAACAGAAAAAGTCCATCTCTAATCTGAACCACACACACACATAGTAGTAAAGCTGTGAACCTTAAACATCTAATTTCTCTCTCTCTCTCTCTCTCTCTCTCTCTCTCTCTCTCTCTCTCTCTCACATGTCTGATTTTTAAAGAATTTATTTGCAAATAATGGTGGAAAATAAGTATTTGGGCAATAACAAAACTTCATCTCAATACTTTGTTATATATCCTTTGTTGGCAATGACAGAGGTCAAACGTTTTCTGTAAGTTTCACAAGGTTGGCACACACCGTTGCTGGTATGTTGGCCCATTCCTCCATGCAGATCTCCTCTAGAGCAGTGATGTTTTGGGGCTGTCGGCGGGCAACACAGACTTTCAACTCCCTCCAAAGGTTTTCTATAGGGTTGAGATCTGGAGACTGGCTGGGCCACTCCAGGACCTTGAAATGCTTCTTACAAAGCCACTCCTTTGTTGCCCTGGCAATGTGCTTGGGATTATTGTCATGCTGAAAAACCCAGCCACGTTTCATCTTCAATGCTCCTGCTGATGGAAGGTTTGCACTCAAAATCTCACAATACATGGCCCCAATTATTCTTTCATGTACACTGACCAGTCGTCCTAGTCCCTTTGCAGAGAAAGCATGATGTTGCCACCCCCATGTTTCACAGTTGGTATGGTGTTCTTTGGATGCAACTCTTCTCCTCAGAATTCACTCTCCTCCAAACACAACGAGTTGTGTTTGTACCAAACAGTTCTACTTTGGTTTCATCTGACCATAAGACATTCTCCCAATACTCTTCCAGAACATCCAAATGCTCTATAGCAAACTTCAGACGCGCCCGGATATGTACTGGCTTAAGCAGGGGAACAAGTCTGGCATCGCAAGATCTGAGTCCCTGGCGGCGTAGTGTGTTACTGACGGTAGCCTTTGTAACGTTGGTCCCAGCTTTCTGCAGGTCATTCACTAGGTCCCCCGTGTGGTTCTGGGATTTTTGCTCACCGTTCTTGTGATCATTTTGACCCCACAGGCTGAGATCTTGCGTGGAGCCCCTGATCGAGGGAGATTAGCAGTGTCTTGTAGGTCTCCCATTTTCTGATTATTGCTCCCACAGTAGATTTTTTCACACCAAGCTGCTTGCAATTTTGTTTCTGGTGTCCTCTTTGGTCTTCACCATAGTGGAGTTTGGAGCAAGAAATCTTGCTTGTTTGTAGGTGACCAAATACTTATTTTCCACCATTATTTGCAAATAAATTCTTTTAAAATCAGACAATGTGATTTTCCGATTTTTTCCCCCCTCATTTTGTCTTTCATAGCTGAGGTCTACCTATGATGTCAATTACAGGCCTCTCACTTGAACTTGCACAATTGGTGACTGACTAAATACATTTTTCCCCACTGTGTGTGTGTATATATATATATATATATGTATTTGACTCTTGTTCTCTCTGCTTTGTCTCTCTCTCTCTCTCTCTCTCCCTCTCTCTGTCGCGTGTTGCCTACAGCAGTAAGGAAGCCAGCTCAAGAATTTACGAGCAATAAAAAGGCAAACGACATGAGGCATCCGTCAGTGGCATGTGTATGTTCGTATATGTGTGTGTGTGTGTGTAGGACAGATAGAATTTCTGGGGGTTATTAAGACATGTGCTGTATAGTTTTATGCTTGTTTTCTCTGTAGGGGAGGGGTCATGATCAGATTAAAGGATATCTTTAACTGGACAAGCTCAGAGATGTGAAAACAGGCCAATTGTGTGTGTGGAGTGTGGAGAATCCTGAGGGGTAGGGGTGGGGCTTGATGGGGTGGGGTGGTGGTGTGGTTCCATTGGGGTTGGGACAGGGGTGTGATCTGATAGGGTGGGTGAATTAGAGGTGTGATTTGATAAGGGGATGGTGGGATAAAGGTGTGGTTTGAAAAGGGGTGGATGAGAACCACTTTAAAAGGGTTCTATATAGTACTGAAAAGGGATTCTACACTTAGTCTAAGTCTAGAACCAACAGCCGTTGGTATCTGGGCTGACAGAAAAATTGGTTAGTTGTATAATTGTGTAGATTTTTTGCAGAACTGTTCCTTTAAGGCTAATCATAAGAGAGGGAAAGAGATCAGGAAAATTAGAGAGAGAGAGGAGTGTTAAATGATGGCCATTAAAGGCATGCCGGTGTTGTTGCCTGTGGAAGAGTGTTATTAATGCTGACGTTCATGAAGCTTCTTAATTGATGTTTCATTGTGAACTGTGGTATCATCAAACACAGTCTTGCATTACTGCTATTAGATGTATGCACACACACACACACCATGTGCAGATGAGGAAGGCCAGGACTCATTTGCTTTCCTAATTACACTGTAATGTATGCCTAATTTGCAACCGGTGGCGATTAATTATTCCGAAGCGCTCTGAACGTAAACATTCCAATAGTCCCTCATAAAGCACCCATCATTTTTCACAGAGTCTCCCGATCTGATCGGGTTCTTCACAGCGAGGGCTGTTGTTCTCTCTTCCTCACGCTGATCTGCCATTCTCTCTGATACTCGCTCGGTCTGGTCGTCGGAGCGACAGGCGCTTTGATCTCCTCTGCTCTGATTCTGCTGCTGTAATTATCCCACCTCTTTTCCACCAGCATACCCCACAAGTTAAAGGGGTCTGTTGGGCTGATTCTGCACCCACTCTCTTTTTCTCTTTCTTCTCTCTCTCTCTCTCTCTCTCTCTCTCTCTCTCTCTCTCTCTCTCTCTCTCTCTCGCCAGACTAGAGAATGTGGTATGGATGCAAAGTAATGCAGATGTGTGTGAGTGTGTCAAGTCACACATAAACACACTTATTTAATGTATTTTTCCACATACATAGTCATACACAGTACAACCAGCAGTGAAATGCATTGTGATTGAACCACAAAACCTCCAAAGAGTGAAACAGATCCCCTCTCTATTCTTTTCTCTATCACTTTGTGTTTCTGTTTTTCTTACCTTCTATATTTTCTTTCCTCTCTCATTCTTCTCGGTCTCTCCTTTCTTTTCACTTTTGTGAATTTCCTACTTCCTTTCCTCTCCTCTTTTTATCCTTTTCCTCTCACTCTATCTACCCCCCCCCCCCTCTTTCTCTGTGTATGTGTTTAAGTGTTACAGTGTTATAGGGGGTGTTCAGTGACATCACAGGGCACCTAGCAACAGCCAGTAAATTATGAGTGACGAGTGTTTCAGCCAATAAAAGCTCTGCCGTATTTCCTGAGCAGTATATCAGCTCAGATTGAGCTGCTGTGTGTGTGTGTGAAAGAGGCGCCTTTATAGCTGCCCTGAGCTCGATCCGCCACACCGACACAGACGCTCCTGAAACACACGCACACACACGCACGCACACACACGCACACACACGCACACACACACGCACGCACACACGCACGCACACACGCACGCACACACGCACGCACGCACACACACACACATTTATACACAAGGGGATTGTGGGATATGGCTATTTTTCTTTTGCACTGACACTGAGTGTCATGGCTTGCAGACGCTGCCCTGCTCTTTTCTGCCGTACCATCTGTCCTTCAGCTTTCAACCAGCTAGGACATAATTCACACACACAAACACACACGCATGCATGCACACACATTTTACTGACCTTCAACCCTGTAGTGCTGTATCCCAACCTGCAAACAAGCATACCTGCTCCTTTGGACTCCTGAAGCTCTCCAAATCTAGATTCAGCTAAAGACTAAACACTCTCACACAAACACACACACTCTGCTGGGGCCCTGCAAGTGTATATCATCACCACTATCACATAATTATTCTGATCTACATATACACAAGAGTAGGGAGATTAAGGCATTACCAGTTCTTTCACTGCCAGATCCAACTGGATCCCTTTCAGACAAGAATGTGTCGCTGCCATCAGAACCGTTCTAATCTGATAGAGTCACTATTCAGCACCCACAATACCCAGATTATAGCTGCTCTCATTACAGAACTGCACACAAAGAGAGGGCGCGAGAGAGCAAGAGAAAGGCAGAAGAAGAGGAAAAAAGAATATATCACAGGAGGATAGAAAAATAGAATATAGAATAACAGAATGAAGAAAACAAGGAGATACAACAAGATGAGATAAGAGAAGAGAAGGTACAAGAAGAGAGGACAAGAGAAGTGCAAAGAAGAGAGGAGAAGATACAAAAGAAAAGAGAAGAGGCAAGGAGGGGAGAAGGTAGAAGAGGAGAGGAGAAGAGCAGAAAAGATGCAAGGAGAAGAAGAGAAGAGGAGAAGAGCAGAGAGAAGGTGTGGAGAGGAGAAGATTGAAGAGCAAAAAAGAGGCGAGGAGAGGAAAAGAGCAGAGAAGAGGTGAAGAGAGGAGAAGATACAAAATAAAAGAGAAGAGGCAAGGAGGGGAGAAGATACAAGAGGCGAGGAGAGGAGAAGAGCAGAGAAAAGGTGTGAAGAGGAGAAGATGGAAGAGGATCAGAGAAGAGCAGAGAAGAGGCGAGAAGAAAACATAGAACAGGAGAAGAGAAGAGATGAGGTGAGGAGAGGAGAAGACTGAAGAGAAGAAGAGAAAAGAGAAGAGAGGAGAAGATACAAGAGGAATAAACAAGAGAAGAGCAGAGAAAAGAAGCAGAGAGAAAAAGAGGAGAGAGGAGTGAAGATAAGAGAAGACGACACAACAGGAGAAAATACAAGAGGAAAAAATATGATTCAAGAAAAGAAGATATAAGAGAACAGAAAAGAAGGAAAAAAGGAGAGGGAAAAGAAGAGAGGAAAAGAGAAGGAAAGATACTAGATGAGAAGAAAACAGGATAAACGAAGATACAAGAGCAGAAGACAAGAACACAGAGGACAGGAGCAGATACAAGAGAAGTAGAGAAGAGAATAAAGGACAGAAGAGGAAAGTAGAGGAGAAGATACAAGAGAAGAAGACACAAGAAGAGCAGAGAAGAGTAGAGGAAAGGAGATGGTACAAGAGAAGAGGAGAGGAGAAGAGAACAGAAGAGAAGATACAAGAGGAGAGGGCAAGATGGCAGCAGAGGAGAAGGTACAAGAGAAGAAGATAAGAAAAGAGAAGAGAAGGGAGGAAAAGAGAGAAGAGGAGAAGAGAACAGAAGAAAAAAGAAAATAGGAGACGAGGAGAGAAGATACAAGAGAAGAAGAGGAACAGAGGAGAAGAGAAGAGAAAAGAGGAGGAGAAAAGAAAAGAGAACAGAAGAGAACAGAAGAGAACAGAGAAGAGAAATAATTCAATAAATATAATTCTTTGATTACTGCGGCTAGCAGATGCCGGTTCAGTCCTTTGTTTATCTGACGCTGTAAAAGCCTCGTAAAAGCAGTGTAAAAGCATTTATACAAGGCCTTGAAGAAAGGGTGCTTAAATTGCCCTTCATTTTGATTCCTGTGAAACACACAGCCAATGGGTTACAGGGGACTTCTACCACTCTCAAGCTGTAAATCACAATAAAGATGCCTGTACCACATTTCACTGCTGACACACACACGCGCACACATACACACAGATACACTGTGTAGATACACGCACAAATATATAAATGAACACACTTAACTGCACATATCTGGGACACTTTTAACAGGAACAAGCCAGTACACAAACTGCCATTGACTGTACATATCTGTTTGTTAGGGACCATTAGCCAGTTGCACCAGCTGAACAAAAGTTTGATTGTAGCCAAGTTTAAATGCAAACTTTTCCTGAGTTTACGAGCTACTAAAAGTTAAACAGCAAGCAAACTAGTTTCAACGTATCTCTAATCTATAACTTAAAACATACACCTCCCTAATAGGTACAGGGTAAGAAGAATTAAGGTTATAGCGTATATATCAAAATATATCAAATAAAAGACACAGGGAACAGGATAAGGGGTACAGTGAACATAACCATGAATAAAGGCTACATAGTAGAATGAATAAGGAGTTTCTCTTTTTGGTCCAACCTGTCATGGACATGATATCCTGCCCCATTGACAGTCCATCCTGGTTCATAAGGGTCTGGTATCTTTGCTGTCCTTGTGATCAGGTGCTGCACGTCTCTCCACGTCAAATCTGGGCTGTAGAACACAAAGCAAGCAGTCAGCTCTGATCAGCAAGAGGGCAAAGAAGTAAACCTTCCCATCATTATGTACTTCATAATAAATAATTTATACTCAATGAGCCTAGAAATATATATATATACACATAGGACATCACACATTTGTAGTTCTGAAAGCGCTGGTCTGGGAGTGTACTCATGATGTGCTGCACTCAGGAACACACGTGTAGCTAACTTTATTTATTTAATTATTTATTTTTGGCTTCACATCATTTCAAAGGTGCTCCTCCAGTCTATTCAGCTT
>NC_132900.1:24093955-24106455 GCF_030463535.1 Salminus brasiliensis
AGCAGCGCCACACTGCCAAACAAAACGTTATTCTAATTCTTTTGCTCATTAGCATATTCTACAGGTGTCCTCTTTAGTATGCAAACGAGCATCGGAGCAGAGAGGGCAGATCACGGTTTCCAAATTGTAATGGGAACTCACGATGCAGAGTGTGTGTGAGTGGGTGGAGGATCTTTCAAAACCAAGAATTATTGTTTTTAGTACAAATTACCTTATAGAATTTTTATCCCTTAAAATTGCCGGTAATCCCTCATTCTGTCATCATTTCTACAGTCGAGAGACAGTAAATGAGGTGCTTAGTGCTTCTCAGACTGCTATATGTAAATGAGGTCTGTTCTGATTGGCTGCCATGTATTTTGCCTCCATTCAAATATTGTTCCACTGGAAATCCCCTATGACTTAGCGTAAATGGGTGGGGCTAAACTATGACAAGATTATTAGGTGGGGCTAAACGGCTGTAGGTTAAATGGTTTGGGCTGAACTGCTGAAGGTTGAATGGGTGGGGCCAAACTGTTATATGCTGAATGGGTGGGACTAAACTGTTGTAGGTTAAATGGATTGGACTAAACTGCTATAGGCTGAATAGGCAGGGGTCTCAATGTGTGTGTGTGTGTGTGTGTGTGTATACTCACTTTGCCTCTAGAACTAGAGCCAGCACTCCTGCTGCAATTGGTGCTGCACTGGATGTCCCCGCAAAGTGTGTAATACAGCCATCACCAAGGTTAGATACAGTCACCTACACACACACACACACACACACACACACACAGCATGTGTACATCAGTAGCTTGCTTCAAATGTGCACCTTTAGAGCAAAAACACAGACAGAGGACGTGAGAGACAGTGTGTGTGTGATGTTCTTTCACAGTCTCTGAGCTGCTGCCATTTCACCCTGTAACTTCCTCCTACTCCCGCACCTCTCTTCACCCCCAATTAACACCTGCACACACACACACGCGTGTGTTTAACTGTAGCTGCTCATGTCCCGGTTCTGCAGCAGGCCGCAGTGGATCAGCGCTGAAACACGGCGAGGTGTTAATTAGCAAATCTCCCAGGAAAAGCTAAATACAGCAGTATGGCAGAGAGACTCTATCTCTTTTTTTCTCTTACCTTCCTTCTTCTTTTTCTCTCTGTTTCTGTCAATTCAATTTGCTTTATTAACATGGCATATTTACATTTGTATTGACAAAATAGTCATTGATTCATTAATCCTCATCCAGTTCTTCTTGGTCAGTGTGGCAGTAAGTTCGGAGTCTACCTGGAATCACTGGTCACAAGGCATGAATACCCCATACATAGGGCACCAGTCAATTGCAGGGTACCAGACAAATGTTATTATGAAACATAGAATGCCCTCTATAATGTTTAGGATAAAGACACAGGTTTGAAATCAAACTGGACAAATCAGACGTGATTACAGTTCTCATTCCAAACTTTATTTTAAGGATATCCATTTCAGTTTTACCATGTTGAATTGGCAACATTTTTTTTTCACAGTCCCTCTCATTTCAGGGCACCATAATGTTTTGGACATTTGGCCTCAGCAAAGTGTGGAGATGGTCCACAATCCAAAACATACCACCTTATCTGCAAAAAATGGGGTGGGATGTCATGATTTATACTAACACAGGTGCTGGTGCACCTGTTGATTGAGGCCATAACTGCTGAAGGCAGTAGCAGAATGAATCTAATGTGTATAGAAACATCTTGCTCAATTTTCAGAAAATGCCTCCAAACTCACTGAGCTGCAATTTGTCCTACAGCAAAATCACGGTCACAAAAGTACTGCTAAAGCAAAACAGGTGTATTTCAAAGTCCCAAATAGAAAGTTATTGTCAGTCACATTTATTTAATAAGTAAAACTTTTGTTCTAAATGTATAACATTTTATCATTTATCATTATCATTTTTGGGGCCCAGACAAAGCAAGAGCTGAAGATGGCTGCATCACCAGAGTAGATACTCAGCACCTGGTGATGTCTATGAATCAGGTGAAACAGATGAAACAGACTACAAGTGGTCACTGCATACAAGAGATGTGCAACAAAGTAGTAAACATGCCTGCTTTAATGTATGTATTTATTTCAGACTCAATCACAGCTTCAGACCCAATCACAGCACAGAGACAGCCCTAGTGAAGATTACAAATGATCTCCTTCTTGCCTCTGATCAAGGCAAGAATCATGTTTAGCCATACTAGACCTCAGTGCAGCCTTTGATACAATATACAGCCTTTGATACAATAGATCATACTATATTACTAGAAAGATTAGAGAAAATGGTTGGAATCACAGGAACAGCCCCATCGTGGTTCAAATCATATCTAACAGAACGCTATCAGTTTGTAAAGATAAAAGATTTATCTTCAAAATACACAAAAGTAAGATATGGAGTTCCGCAAGGCTCAATTTTAGGGCCGCTATTATTTACATTATACATGTTACCACTAGGCTCAGTTATAAGCAGACATTGCGTTAATTTCCATTGTTATGCAGATGACACACAGCTCGATATATCAGCCAAACCTGACGATAAATTTATATTAAAGTAAATGGAGGACTGTGTAAAGGATATAAAACTCTGGATGTCACATAACTTCCTTCTTCTTAACAGTGACAAAACTGAGGTTCTCCTTTTAGGTCCAAAAGACACTAGAAATAAACTATCAGACTTAATGTTAGACTTGGCTGATACTTCCATTATTCCTGGTCTAGCAGCTAAAAATCTTGGTGTCATATTCGATTCAGATTTATAATTTGAGCAACATATAGCCAATATTAGTAGGACAGCCTTTATGCAGCTCAGGAACATCACTAAACTAAGAAACTCCTTATCTCTACAGGACGCAGAAAAGCTAGTACACGCTTACCTCAAGGCTAGATTACTGTAATGCACTTTTGTCAGGTTGTTCCAGCAGGAACCTCAATAAACTTCAGCTAGTTCAAAATACTGCAGCCAGGGTCCTTACTAAAACTAGAAAATTTGACCATCAGTCCAGTTCTATCAGCTCTTCATTGGCTCCCAGTTAAATTTCGTATTGAATACAAAATTCTTCTATTAACATACAAAGCCCAACATGGCCTCACTCATGAGTACCTGCAGGATCTTATACATACATACATATTACAAACCATCAAGAATTACTTAGATCTCAGGGTGCTGGCTTCTTAGTAGTTCCCAAAATTCAGAAAACCTCAGCAGGGGGAAGAGCCTTTTCTTATAAAGCCTCTCAACTCTGGAATAACCTTCCAGATAATGTTCGGGACTCAGACACAGTCTCAATCTTTAAATCTAAGCTGACAACTCATCTGTTTAGTTTAGCTTTTGGTAATTAATGTTTCCTCTTAGATAAAGGTTGTAGGTCCATGAGTTCACAGACACAGAGAATTGTAGCACACTGAGATGCTGGAGCTGTTGTCTCACTGCTTGCATGCGATCACTCAGGTTTGTGGAAGGTGGAGCAGAAGGAAGCTAGTGTTTCAGGGAGCACCCGTGTCTGTGTTACCTTCTGGCTCTCTCGTTTTAATTAGGCTGTTATAGTCAGACCTGCCGGAGTCGTCAGACACACTCTGACTCTGCTCTCCGTAAAATCCTCGCAGAACAAACTCTCTCTCTTTACCTTCTCAGAGTAAATGGCCACCCAGCCCAACCTGCTGTAAGATTGCCCACTGAGGTCCCCTCTACCTGCGTCAGACCAGCTGCCACCTATCAGTCCGACCAGCAGGCCCCCCACCCACCACCACACATGCCAGACCAGTGGCACACCCTCCTGCCACTGCTACTTGTCTAATGACCATGTTAAAACCTAAATGGACTCTTAAATATCTGCCACTATTAATATTACCACTATTAACTATCTACACCATGATTAGTATATTATAATTATGATCAGAGCAGTTCAACAGTATAGATGGTTTGGTAACTTTTATCATTAATGTTTAAATAGTTCTGACCAGAGGAGGATGGGTCCACCTTGTGAGTCTTGGTTCCTCCCAAGGTTTTTTCCTCCAGCTCTGAGGGAGTTTTTCCTTGCCACTGTTGCCGTTGGCTTGCTCACTGGGGGTCTTGGATCCTTCATGTCTTCTTACATTATTTCTTTTGTGTCTCTGTCTTTTACCAATTACTAATTATATAAAGCTGCTTTGTGACGACAACAGTCGTAAAAGTGCTATACAAATAAATTTGACTTGACACATTGTGGTGCCCTGAAATGAGGGGACTGTGTAAAAAGTGTAATAATTTTAACATGCAATTGCAAATACCCTGAAATGAAAGTCTGGAATGTGAACTGTAATTGGCTGGATTTAATATTTTAAACTGTAGAGCAGAGGGGCATAAAAAGAAAAATGTTTTTGTCGTCATGGAGGACCCTGTATAATGAGAAAAATCTAAATGATCAAATATAACTAAATAATAGCAAAAAAATTATGTGATAAAATGCTATACATTTAGAAAAAGTGTTACTTATTAAATACAATAAAACTAGGGGCAAGGTGAGTGTATGTAATTGTGGACAACTTGTGGAAGCGCTGGTTGCCATAGTAACCTCACCAGAGGCAGGGAAGTGATGGTGTTGGTGCCAGTGAGTGTCACAGCCATGACAGCTGGGCAGGGCTCTCCGAAGGAGGCGGGGCTTCCATTATGAGTGACTGCTCCAATGGCGATGGTGTAGATGCTGTTGACATAGCCATCAGCTCCACAGTGATCGTTCATCAGCCCTCCGTTACCAGCAGCCCACACAAACACACTGCCCTTACCACCTCGGCCCTACTCTCTCACACATACACACCCACACAAACACACACATAATAGTAGTTGTTGAGTGGAAGCCTCCACAGTAAGTGAGAAGGTAGGGGTTTCTAATAAAGTGGACAGTAAATGGAAACACACAGTAGATGTTCCTAATAAAGTGGCCAGTGAGTGGAAACACAAGGTAGGTGTTTGTGCTATTGTGGCCAGTGAGTGGAAGCACAAGGATGGTGTTTCTAATAAAGTGGCCAATAAGTAGAAGCAGAAGGTAGGTGTGTGGTGAGCGGTTTCGAATGAAGTGACTACTAAATATGTATTTGTGTTTGTGTGTGGGGATGTATGTACCTTGCTGGTTCCAAGGTGTAAGGCTTTCTCTGTTATTGTGCCTGGCCCTGCCATTTCAGCCCCATTGTCCGTCGGGCCCCAGCAGCATGTGTAGATGTGGATGAAGTCGTTGTTGTAGGTCAGCGCCGAGGCCTCCATGGAGTCAGTCACTGAACCGTCCAACAGACGGATACCTTAACAAGCAAGCAGGCTATCACACATTAGCGTCGTCTGTGCAGTTACTGAGTTATCCATAATCTTACTCACCTCCTATGCGTGCGTTGAAAGCAATGCCTACTCCACAGTAGGAGTTATTAGCCTCCATGGCAACTTCACCTGCACACTTTGTGCCATGGCTGGGACAATGTGACATAATCCACACACACACAAAAACAAAACAAATAAATTTATTAATTCAATAACAATATTGAATCAATGAATAAATAACTCAATAATGAATAAAACTCAATTAGTTATATGTGGTTTTAAAGCACTGCTCATTTATCCTGTATGCTCAGATGAAGCAATTTAGGACATGCAGAGCCAATGTGATGAGATGTGTGACTGTCTGGATGATGGGGCATAATGGTACCCGTTCTCCTCGTCTCTCAGTGGCATGGGATCATGGGAAAGGCCGTGAGCGCCTCGCAGGTCAAAACTTGCAAATGCCTCCTACAGCCACAAACAAACAGCAAACTTCAGACAATCACAGTCAATGAGGTCAGGGCTGTTTCCAGTACAAAAAGCACCAAAAGTAGATTTCAGACTACAGGTGGTGGTCAAATGCATCTCAAGTTAGTCAGCAAAATCGCTGATCGCTGCATGGGACTGAAAATGCATATGTGCTCACTGTGCTGCAATAATCACAAGCTATAACATGTAAATCCCGGTCATGCTGCTAGTCATCAGCAGCCGGGGCCCCAAGAAAGCACAGTTGGGCTTGCTCTGTCCAGGGCGAGTAGATGGCACTTTATCCCCACATCACTCCAGTGCAATGCTGGCACAGGTGTTGCATTGGAAGCAGTTCCGAAAAAAAAAAGGTGATGGCTGCCTGTGCACGTGTCAGAGGAGGCATGTGGCGGAAGCAGTGCATGTGATAGGGGGAAAATATATGTATGAGTTGGGTAATTGGGCATCCAAATCGGGGAGAAAATGGGTAAATCAATATATTTCAATAAAACTTAAAAACCTCCTACACTGATTTAGTGGTCGGATTTTTTTTATCTGTTTTATATGTGTCATGGGTGTGTTTACACTGACATTTTTATGTGACCTGGCCTTATCCAGATATCATCTTGATACTCAAGATGCCCGAAGTAACCAGGCGTAAACGGGGTCTATGTGTATTCTATGAGTGATCTATAGGGACATATGAAGGCTCTGTAGTGGATCTGTGGTGGATCTATGGATGTTCCATGTGGGATCCACATAGGTGATGCATGGTTTATGTACAGAGATCTGAAGGGGGTCTGCAGAGGATACATTGGTGATGCATGGAGGCTCTACGAATGATCTGTTAGTAATCTATCGTGCATGGGATATGTGTGGGATAATCTATGGTAATGTGTAAAGGTTCTATTGATAATGTGACGGTGATCTGTTGTTAATCTATAGGTTATCTGAGTGATCTATTGGTGATCTGTAAGTGATTAGTTAGCAATCTGCCAGTGAGTTGTTAATCTATAGGTTATCTGTGGGGTATTCTAGTAATTTGCAAGATATCTATTGTTGATTTAGGATAAATCCCTTAATAAGATATAGTTCATTTGTGAGGAATCTGTAGGTAAACTGCAGATAATCTATAGCTTATTTGTGGGGGAATCTATGGGGTAATCTGTGAGGAATCTAAGAGTAACAGCTGTGCCAGCAGCTGTGGTTCTGTTTTCATAAATGAAAATAAAAAAAAAATAAAAAAATAAATGAGTCACGCCCTTGGTCTCCTCCACCTCTAAACTACTATCTATTCATTATTCAGTGGATTTGAGCATTCGCAGCTTCTCTTCTGCTTCAATCAAATGTTGCAAACATGATGGAAAAAAACACATCCAAAGAACCATCATGAAACGCCCTGTCTTTGTGATGGTCTGATGTAATCAGGAGATGAGAGAGACCCCCCGTTACACACACACACACTCGCTGCTGGGGTCCCTCCATCTGTCCCCCAGTAGGAGAGACATTTCTTTCATTAAATCAGCCGAAGCTTTTACTCCAGAGAAAAAAAGAAAAAAGAGAAAAACAGCCGTTGTGGCGTTCACTTTGATCTGTGCGGCAGTGGACAGATTACAGTGCGTATGAAACCTCGATTTCCCCCTGTTTCTACAACAGCACATTTCATACTGACCAACACAACAGCTACCACAGGAGTGTTTGTTGATATACGTGAGGGACACAGAAACGAATGCATGAAACTTGATTGGAAATTGAGAATGTTCCAATTTCAGCAAATAAAGCTTTGTTGACACCGGAAATGCTGTGAAAAGCCACAGTTTTGTTCCAGGAAAAATGGTGAATTATGCACAAGAATTATGGATGAGCAAACTGAGACCTCCAGTATAGCATGTTTATCTGTACAAATTAGTTTAAAAAAAGCTGCAGCAAAACTCTAAAACTTCTAAAGCTAATGAAAGAAACACTTACAAAATTCTTCTTCAAGTCCAGGTTTGAATGATCCACACCTACAAATTTAGAGAAGTACTACAGTCAAACATCAGGATCACATTAACATTACAGAGCAATACAGAGCACCCCCTACACTTCCTGTAGTGTTTTACAGTCTGTCAGAATTAATGTGTGGAACATATGAGCATTATAGAGAATAATAGAGTGCCCCCTTCACTCCCTGTAGTGTATTACAGTGCTATAAAAGAATGTGTGGATTATGTGAACATTATATCATGTGAACATGAAGTTTCCAACAAAGACTCACTTAGGCTTTTTAGCCTAATACCCACTTTAATACGGTTAGTATGGTCTAGCATCTCTCTATCTTTCTCTCGTGAGTTGATAGAAAGGAGACGAGTTGGAGATTTCTGCCTTTGTCCCACCCTAGGAGCCGCCAGGCGTTACTATAGAAACACACCCTACTTCTGCTCCATCCGGACATACAAACACACACACACACGCACACACACACAGAAATATATACATGCAAACTTTTAATGTTCTTTATAAATAGTGTGTCTGAGTATGTGCATGTGTGTGTATGGTGTGTGTGAGTGTGTGTGTGACAGGCTTATCTAAATGACCTGCTCTCCTGCTGATGCACCTCGCTTCCTCATTCACACACTCCAGTAGGAGACTCTTCCACATGATTGCTTTTCTTACCAGCCTCGACCTCACACACACACACACACACACACACACCCCTCAGAACACACCCAATGCTTCTCTCATTCTGACTGAGCAGCGTTCCTCAAACTCCATCCTGATGGACCGCAGCGGGGGATTTTTTTTATCCGCTTTAACACACCTGCTTCACATCATCAGCTAATGATCAGACCACTCACTCCCCACACTGTAACCCGCAGCACTGTGGCTACTTTACACATTAAGAGTCCTGGTCATTTAGACAAGCCTCACATTCAAAAGTTTGGAATCACTTGGAACACGTTTTGTCATGTTTATTTGATGGATATTAGTTCTTAAAATGTTTTTTAATAATATTAACGTTAATATAATGCTAGACCTTTATTTTGGATATTAACGTTAAGCATTGGCTTCAATTTTCTTTACAGACAAAAGCTTTAGTGTTAGTGAAGAGTGTGTGCATGCAGGATACTGGACCCACACTGTAATGATGGTGAACTGGGGCTAAATCACTGTATGCACTGCACAATATAATCAACACACAAATAATAAACACACACACATGCACACATATATTTCTGTCTCTGTCATTGTTCCTGTTTCTGTCCTCATCACAGTCCCTGTCTGTTCCTGTTCCCTTCCAGGTCCCCAGATCTCTCTCTTTCTCTCTCTCTCTCTCGCTCTCTCTCCATCTTTGTCCCCATCCAGGTCCCTGTGTCTCTCTCTTTTTCCTTGTCCAGACCACTGTCACTTTCTTTTTGTCCCCATCCAGGTCACTGTCTCTCTCTCTTTGTCCCCTTCCTTGTCCTGTCTGTGTTTCTCATCTAGGTCCCTAAACAATATCCCTGTAGCCTTTTTCTGTTTATTAAGGATTCTTTTTAACATTAGATGTTCCTCAGTAAAAATGTAGAAGTGTGATTTTGTTTATAATACTGAAAAAAATACTAAAAAGGTGAAATAAAAGGTTTGATTATCTAGAGCCTCATTAGAATGTGCTGAAGTGGACTACCAGCAGCTCACTCATGATGCTAGGAAAGACAGTGTGTGTGTGTGTGTGTAGAGGGCCTCAGAAAGTGGCACATTAGTATTCAGTTGACTGAGTAAGGCCCTGCAGTGCCGATCAAGCGGCCATCAGCCCTGGACACTCTGTTTCCATCTCTGGACCAAAGACAGACACACACACACACACACACACACACACACACACACACACATGTAACTACAGTCCACTGCAGTCTACAGTAACCTCACTCAACTCTCTCTCTCTCTCTGTACATTTCAATGATTTTTTTACATATGTTTTACCAATACCAATGGGAGAGCTCAATTGGCTGAATTTACGTAGATACAATGGAGGAAATTATCCTGATTGGACAACACACCCAAAGTGAATCTGCAGCAGCAGGTGTGTTTATTCCTGACTTGACCATATGACCTGAGAGACCAGTGTATGTGTGTGTGCGTGTATGTGTGTGCATACACGCATACAAGTCTCACCCCCATTACTTTATCATGCGAGAATGGAAACAGACATCCATGTTCACAAACACATACACTTTCTCACACCCTCTGGACCTCAGCACCCGCACTTTTTGCTGTTTTGATGCAACATACAGAGCCCAACAACCGTCGCCATGGCAACGGCGTGGCGGTCACATCACCCACAGTGGAAAGGGTGAGACAGAGAGAGAGACACATGCTTCTATCCATTTCTCATCCTTCAATCATGCGTCAGACTGCTAAACAAGTGAAAGAAAGACAAAAAAAGAAAACAGCAAGTGAGAAAGAGAGAGAAAGAGAGAGCGAGGGAGAGGGTGTAAGGAACTCACACACAAATAGTAAACAAACCCATAAAAGGGAGTGTGAGATATATATGGATTAATCAATAGGTGTGACACACACAAAGCTGTAGCTTATTGATTCAGATCGACAGATGGACCCTGATCCCCATAAAACCATCACAACCATCGCTGTTCTTCAGTTTAAAGGGCCAATACCACTGAAAGTTCAACACACTGTATCCTTCTGCTTTTTGTAGGAGCAAATGATACTAAATGTAAATGTGCTCAGCCCAGACATCCCAGTCCTGTAAACTAAACTGCTGAACAGCTCATTCTGAATTGACCATAATTGTGACATCACACATTTACATGTGACTAAGAATATTAAGGCAATATAAGGTTGTTTTTTTAAGCACATATCCTACATTCATCCCATATCTCCCATGAGCTCACTTACACTACTTACAACTTCTCTTTATCCCTTATGATTAAATATACTGTTTCTGTACCTTATTGATATATGTAGAGGGAATGGGCAGGGTTAAACTGCTATAGGCTGACTGGGTGGGGCTAAATATCAGTAACTGTGTGGGTTTTGTTCAGTTTTGGTAGCTTAGCTACTGTATGGACTAGGGAGAAAACTACAATTTGAAAATCTGTGTGTGTGTGTGTGTGTAAGAGAGAGAGAGAGATTAATGTATTTCAGTCATCAATAATAGATTGCAGTGTGTGACTGGTTGATGAGGTCACTGATGATCATTGGCACAGTTTTAGAGTATAATCAGTTTGATCAAAAGCAAAAAGATCAGTTGTGAGAAACACTGCAGAAATGGGAATTATGAAAGAATTAACCAGGACAGAAGAAACTCTGCAAAAACACCAAACAAACACACCAAACAAACACATAAATAAATTAACACACAAACAGAACCTCAAAGGTTCCCAGAGCTTCAGACCTCAATAATTAGCTGCTGATTTCAGTGAGCAAGAGCAAGACTGTTTTTATATATACCCATATATTATTCTGTGGTGTAGGTGTGTTTAATGCAGTAGTGCTGGTGTAAGATTATCCTGTGGTGTGACTAGTATATAATAGAGCCAATCATGTGGTATGAAGTGTATAATCAATAATCCTTTGTGGTGCATAGTGTATACAATCCAGATTATCCTGGGGCGTAAGATGTATAATCATAAAGTCAGACTGTTCTATGGTGCAGGGTGTATATAATACAGATTATTCTGTGGTGTGAGAAATCTAATCTGGATTAACCTGTGGTGTGGGGTGTGTATATTCCAGATTATCATGTGATTTGAGGTGTATAGTTCAGATTATCCTGCGGTGTGCGATGTATAACCCATATTATCCTGTATAATACAAATGATCATGTGGTATGATGTGTATAATCCATATTAGTCTGTGATGCACAGTGTATATAATTCAGATATGGGGTGTGTGTATATCCAAGATTATCCTGTGGTGTGGGGTGTAAATACTACAAGCTACTAATTACCATCTATTCACAGTCTGAGTAGGTGGATTTATGTAAATTAATATTTTTGCGACCTCACAAAAGTGCTTAAATAGGGCATTTTATGCAGTCCATGTAGTGAACACTTTTAAAATCACAATAGTAATACATCAAATTTTTTGTATAAAAATATAAAGAAATTTCATGAAATTCAATTAAAGTATCTCTTTAAGGAATACAGTGCATTACTGCCCTGTCTATTAACAGGATTTTGTTTTTACACTGTGGGAAGATTAGATAGCTAACTGCTTCAGTATAGGTGTTTTTCAGTATGAATTTAATGATAAACAAAAACACTTGTTAGAAATAAAGTAAACATATTCAGGCAGAATAGGCAGTAACAAGCAATAGTAAGCAAGTGTATTACTTTCAGTTGAGCAACTGCACATATACTCCAAGTGGCGCAGTTCTTGTGTATGTGTGTACGTGTGTGTGTGTGTGAGATGACCGTATCAGACGGTCCCTTTTAAAGGAGTCGCTAATGATTAGCATGAACAGAAGAAAAGCCGCAGCTCAATCTGCTAATTACCTTTAAAAGCTCTCTGCACAATTCACCCTGTCAACAGAGACACAGAGCACCAGCGTGTATGTGTGTGTGATGCTAAACCACAGGAAAGACCCTAAGAAGGGAACCACCACTGAATGCACACACATACTGTGATAATGCCTCACCGAACCCGGTGAGGAGACACAAGTTACTGGGTAGATTTTGACTAAACAAAAGAGTGGACTGTAGTTGCAGTATGGAAACGGGACGATGCTGAATAATTATTTCACAAATTACGTGATTTATTTATAGTGGTGAAAACATA